>NW_021319132.1:1179244-1212112 GCF_001605985.2 Dendrobium catenatum
TGAAATAAATCCATCAAAAACTTAAAGCAAAATCCATCCACCCTCCGCAACAGTTTGCCGGGGCGGATAAATTAAAATTTACTTCAGCTCACAAAAGAGCTAAATGCCTAGTCGAAAATATCACTAGGATCCATTCTCAAACAATCTATTGCCAGTAAGGACGTGGTACGTGTCCTCTAACCGGCAGTTTCGCCGCCAAATGGCACTGCAGGTAAACGGTTATGACCCGGGGCCCTCTGAACCGAGTGGTTTTGCCGTAAAATGGCACCACAGATAGCGGTTATGGCCAGAGCCAATATGCTCCTTAATGGCGTTAAATCCTTGAGATATGAATCAATAGGATATGATTGATAGGGAATAAAGCCCTATGTTAGCTAAGGTGGATTCAAATTTGTCCCCTTAGACAAACATTCAACCCCGGTCTACAAGGTTCCCTTGGACGAAGCAACCCATGGCTGCCGACAAGGATCCTTCTGTCAGGTTGGGTCGACTACCTCCTCTGACTAAGTAGACCAGGGACCACGATGGCCCGGGACGACGGAACCATGGGATCTTGATCGGGCCCATCATCCATTCCCCCACCATCCGCTTTAAGTACAAGATGGTGAAAATTTCTATTTTAAATATCCTCAGGTAATTAACTATAGGGGCTTGCGCCTATAGGAAACCAGAACTCATATCATAAAGTCCTCACAAAATGAGGGTGAAATCTCTGGGTAGTGTCTTATCTACAAACCCATCTGCCTTCCAAAATTTACCCCGAAACTTAGTTCGTTAAAACTCCCCCGCTCAAGAAAAGCAAACAATCAGAGAAGCGCGGCGGGGAGGCCGGGGCCGAATTTTTGGAGCCCACAGAAATCAGGCTGCTAGGCCGCCTGGTCTCAGTGGAAGCATATACCTCAAAATTAATAAAGGATTTAGGATAGTAAATTTGTATTTACTCATGCACTCTTTTTTAATTTTTCATTTATCTAAACTTGTTGATACCTGATGTTCAAAAGGTTGCATAAATTAGGGAACTAAATGTATACCAATGAATACCTATGCAGGTGACTTACATGTTATATTTTGGTTGAGCGATAGGTGGACAACCTCCACTCTCAAAATAACACATTTGAGGGACTCACTCAGGAGCTAGAAGGAGCTTAACATTAGAGCACAACAGATCAGGAATGGTCACATCCTCCAGGAAGTCTTCTCCCTATGGAGGTAAGACAACCTCATAAGTTCATCTCTCAGCTAGACAAATCTTTATCTATCTAAGCGTGAGCTAAAACTCTAGAAAAAAGAGACATCCTTTTCCTCTTCCAAAAACTTCTTGAACTCTTTTTCTCCATAGAATAACATATGTCAAAAATACTGTGAAGAGGGAAAATAAAGCAAAAGATTTATAATCCTCAAAGTATTATATTACTTTTCTTATATAGCTCATGTTCCATAGTGTAGAGCTCATACTTTCACTATTCTTGTATTTTTGTCTTGGATAATAAAGATTTTATCTAAATGCGTCTCTTCCCTCTTTCCTTTCCCTATATTTGAATCTCATAAGGTGTAACCTGACTTGAGATCATCCACTAAATAAAGTGGTATTCAACACAATTAGTTTGCCTCTTGCGAGTCAATTTAAACTATCTACAACTCAATGCCCAAATTTAGATGAAGACAAAGAAAAAATGCAGAAAATTTCTTAGGCTAGTGTCATTTGGTCTCTCTTATGTATGCTATGATTTATTATAGCCCATATATTATTTTCTCTGTCAATATTTTCAGCGGATATATGTCTAATCCAATATTAAATCATTTAAATGCAGTTAATTGGTTACTGAGATATATTCAAGGAACTCTAGATATATTTATTTGCTTCAGATCAAGTCCTGTTGTTGTTGATGTTACATGTTTTGTTAACTCACTTACAGGAGATTTGGATGGAAGAATATTGACTATAGATAATATGTTTGTGGTGGGCCTGCCAGTTGGAAATCTCATTTGTAGTTTATTGTGGCATTATCATCAACAGAAGTAGAGTTTATTATAGTGACAGAGGCTGCGAAAGAATAAGTTTGGTTATAGGGTCTCCTAAGTGAGATTGGTATTTTCACAATGTCCTCACAATTTATACAGACAGTCAGAGTGCTTAATGTAAAAATCCAGTATTTCGTGAAAAAACTAAGCACATGGATGTCCGTTTTCATTTCATTCTTGACTTGGTAAATTCATCTGCACTGAATCTTATAAGCGTCAACAAACAACAATCTAGCAAACATGATAACCAAGGTAGTTTCTCTTAATAAATTTAGACATTGTCTAAATTTGCTAAATATGTGTAAGTAATTTTGGTATTATTTTTGGAAATTTTTTTTTATGTTAATTCTTTTATTTTAAACCAAGGTGGAGATATTTGATCCCAGAAAAAACCAATGGCAACAAAAAAGAAATGTAGAAACTGCTAGCTACCAACCATAAGAAAAACAAGTCCCAATTTTGATTGGCCTAGCTCAATAAAAGTTTGATCATATGTCACATATTAAATTTATGAATGATGCTCAAATGACTGGATAAAACTGCAAGATAAGTTAATAGCAAAAATCTTTGAAGCCTAAATAATTATCTTGATCAAATAAGCCATAAACTTGCTGAATGATCCAAGTTTGTGCCAAGCAGTTTTTTTGATATATTTATTTATTGTTTATATTTGAATCTAAGAATATTATAAGCAAATTAAACAAATTAATTCCTTTTATACAAAAAATTATAAAGATGTTTATGCAAAATAATGTAGTATATTTAATATGCATTTAGTGGCTATTTGGTTTAACATAAAATGGGTGTAAATTATCTCAAATGCAGAGATTTTGAGAATATTGATGTTTGTTTTAAAGTAAAATAAATGCAGTATAAATTTTTTGTGTATTTAGAATGCACAATCTAGTACAAATGTGACGTATTTGAAAATCATTAGATTTGGATAATTTTCACATATATCATAAATCTATCACCATTGCCACGACTAGTTTGGTACTTCTACTGCTACAGATCGACCTCTCCAGCTAGTTGCCACCATCGCCTGTCACCATCTTCTGCTAGCGACCTCCACCTTCCACTTGCCACCCATCACGATCGTGGCCAACTACTACCCGCCATCACCAATTGTCGTTATCCATCGCCATTGCTCGTCACCACCACCTATCATTGCCACCACCACCTTCCAGTTTCCACCCACGATTGCCGCCACCACTCACCACCTATAGCCATTTCCACCTCATCAACGTGTTGTTGGCCACCATCACTGTTAGTCGTTGCCCCCTATCTTCGACCACAACCATCAATGTTGGCTATCAACCAACACCATCTTTGAACTTTACACTTGTATTTATTTTATTTTAAGCTAAATAAAAAATAATCACTCGCATATATTTTACCCTCGTCAAAATAGCTCTAAATTATTTTAAATACAATGCATTCCTTTTTCATTGCATTACTTTTTTAGCAAACCAAATAAACTCTTAGTTAAAGCCAATTAGAACTTGACCTGGACTCTAGTTCAACAAAAAATTAAATCAATGAGTTTTAAAAAACTTATATGACTATCTTAGTTTTAATTTTGATTAAAATAAAATAAAATAAAATAAAATAAACAATACTCTTGTTGCGTCCTAGAATATTCGCGGCGGTAGAGAAATCTATAGTTTAATGTCTTAGCATTGTACGAAGATCCAGTACACATACATATAAAAAGAGAGAGTGCAGCACACCAAGATTTTTACTTGGAAAACCCCTTAAAAGGGGGAAAAACCACGGGGCCTAGCCCAGTTTGAATGAATCCACTAGTATTTGCAGTCGATTACAAATGAGGCCCTTCTTAGGGAGAAGGCCTTAGCTTGATGTTACAAATGTACGTCATATAGAATGCATTACATTATGGGAGTTACAATAATCAACATAGACATGTTTGTTTGGTTGGAAGGGTCATTGTCGGCAAGAGACAGAGGTCAAAAGGACCGTAGTCAGCAGGAGACCGGGGTCAGAAATACCGTTGTCTTGTGATGGAGGTCGGAGTGACCGTAATAGGCGACGGAGGTCGGAGGACCGTAGTCGGCAGGAGACTGGGGTTAGAAAGACCGTTGTCTTGTGATGGAGGTCAGAGTGACCGTAGTAGGCGATGGAGGTCGGGAGGACCGTAGTCGGCAGGAGACTAGGGTCTGAAAGATCGTTGTTGGCAGGAGACCGGGGTCTGAAAGATCGTTATATTATGATGGAGGTCGAAGTGACCGTAGTAGGCGACGGAGGTCGGGAGGACCGTAGTCGGCAGGAGACTGAGGTCAGAAAGACCGTTGTCCTGTGATGGAGGTTAGAGTGACCGTAGTAGGCGACGGAGGTCGGTAGGATTGTAGTCGGCAGGGCAATACTTCGGTAGAAATTTGGGTGTAAGGTGGTGGTCTGGCGGAGTCCGGACCTTAAGTGGTGGTCCGACAGAAGTCAGGGCCTCAGGTGGTGGTCCGGCAGAGCAACGGCGTCAGGCGGTGTCCGGTGGAGGTGAGGGCCTCAAGTGGTAGTTCGGCGGAGCAACGGCGTCAGGTAGTGGTCCGACGGAGGTGAAGGCCTCAAGTGGTGATCCGGCGGAGCAACGGTGTCAGACGGTGGTCCAGTGGAGGTGAGGGCCTCAAGTGGTGGTCCGGCGGAGCAACGTCGTCAGGTGGTGGTCTGACAAAGGCGAGGGCCTCAAGTGGTGGTCCGGCGGAGCAACGGCGTCAGGTGGTGACCCGGCGGTGGTCCGGCGAAACTCCGGCAGTGGTCGAGGAGGCAAGGAAGCAAGAGCGATCTCCGATCTCTCTCTCTCTTCCTTAGGCTTCGGGGTCCCCTTTTCAAGAGGAGAGGGGGCTCTATTTATAGATTTCTGGAGTGGCATGACCCGTAAATAGGTGAGAGATCAAGGGTAAATGGGGAGTGGTTGGATGGACGGCCGATGTTGAATCCCTTGATCATGCACCGTTCTTTAAGCATTTGAAGATCTTAATGATGTCGGAATTCGGTGATCTTGGGCTCGTTGGATTCGTCTCGTCGAGCCGCTCGATTCGACTATAAGTTTGTTATGTTTGGAACCCGTTTGGTAATCCAAATTGTGGTTTGAACCTTCCAACAGCGCTTCGGGTCCTTGATTTGGACCCATTTGGGCTCGGATTGAGTCTAATTTGGTGTCGTTGGGTTTGTATTTCCGAGACGCTCAGTTCGACTATAAGTTTGCTGAAATCGGAGTTTGGATGGCCTCTGAATTAATTTTTGAAGTTTCCGACTTGATTTTGTTTCGAGATTCGTGCCCGATCAAGATAATTTTTAGATGACATATCAACTCTATTGCATTCTTATTGTTTATAATCCTTCCAACTTAAAATTGTATGTAATTTGGTTTAATTTGTCTTAATATTTTAAGTCAATTTTAGAGTTCCAAAGTGAGTTTAATATTATTTTTTATTTGGTTTCCATTTTTCCTTTGATTACTTATTACAAATATTCATAATTACAGGGTGTTTATCATCATAACATTGAATGAAAGATCTCACACACACACACACCAAAAAAAAAAAGTACAACTTATTAGAAACATTTAAATTCTTACTCAACAAATTCAACAAGAAAAAAAATCATAAAATTTTGTCCAATAAAATGATTCCACTAATATGAATCATATATTATAAAAATAATATTTTCTCATATATTGAAAAGACATTAATAAAATATAGTAGAGATGAACAACAAAATTATATTCTATGTTAAAAGCATGATTCTTGATATGTTTAAGTGGGAAATTAAGCAATCAAGTATATAAATGTTAATTGGTGGTACTTGTCCAACATCAAGAAGGTAATGGCCAAGTCTCTTTTGGATTAGCCCTAAATGCATTGAAACATTATTTATTCATAAATTTTTGGAGGAATTTTCCAATTATTATGTTGTAAATCAACACTATATTAGATGAATACAATTTTTTTTTTAATATTAGATGAATACAATTATTTATTTATTTATTTTTTATATTAGATGAATACAATTGAACCTCTTTGTCGAGTAACTTTTTAAAAGATCTTAGTATTGTAATGATATTAGAATTGAGTAATTTAGACTTATCGAATTCATCATATTGAGATGATTTTTCTAATTATAATTTGTATAAAATAGGTTTATATGATCCATTAATCGTATTAAATACCTTTAATATGAATATTCATAAAAGTTGAGAACTGAAAATTAAGACAAAATGCTTATTTGATCATAATTGTTTTGTTGTTGCATATCGTTAACAAATATAAAAAAATTATGCAATTCATGTATTCTTTAATAAATGTGATATTTTTGTTGCGGGCTAGAATATACGCAACGATTGAGTTAAAATAAGACGTCTTAGAGTTGTATGGATATCCAGCTCACACATAGAGAACACAAGGCTTTTTAATGGAAAATCTTGGAAAGGGGGAAAACCACGAGGCCTAGCCCAATTGAAAATGATTTTACTAGAATTTGAGTTGTGTATAGTGGGCTGACTCGTCCTTAAGGGTGATCAGAATACAAATGTGAACCGTATTGTTGCAGTCTAGTGACAAATGGGGATGAAAGTCCGACGCCACTTGGTGGTCCGACAGAAGTCCCGACGTCAGTCGGTGATCAGGTGGAAGTCTGGCGTCAAGTGGAAGTTCAGGGGACAATTGGTGGTCTGGCAGAACTCTGGTCGTCAGGTGGTGGTCCGGTGGAACTTTAGACGTTAGGTGGTGGTTCAATGGAACTTCGAGCGTCAGGTGGTGGTTCGATAAAACTCTAGCATCAGGTGGTGGTCCAACGGAACTTCGGGCATCAGGTGGTAGTCCGACCGAACTTCGTGCGTCAGGGGGTGGTCCGACGGAACTCTAGCGTCAGGTGGTGGTCTAGCGGAACTCCAGGCACCAGGTGATGGTCCAGTGGAACTCCAAAGTCAAATGATGGTCCGTGAAACTCCAGGCGTCAGGTGGTGGTCCGGCGGAACTCCAGGCTCGAGGTGGTGGTTTAGTGGAACTCCGACGTCAAGTGGTGGTCCAGCAGAACTCCGGGCTTCAAGTGGTGGCCCAACGGAACTCCGGGCATTAGGTGATGGTCCAATGGAACTTTAGGCGTCAGGTGGTGGTCCGACAATACTCCGACATCATTTAGTGGTCTGACCGAACTTCGGGTGTCAGGTGGTGGTCCGGCGAAACTTCGGGGAGTGGTCAAGTAGGTAAGACCAATCTCGGATCTCTCCCTTGCTCTCTTGCTTGGGAGTCTATTTTCATGAGGAAAAGGGGGGGGGGTCTATTTATAGATTTCTTTCAGTGGTATGACCAGTAAATAGGAGAGATCAATGGTAAATAGGGAGCGGTTTGGATAGATGACCGATGTTGAATCCCTTGAATGTGGACCGTTTATTGGGCATTTGAATGTCTTAGTAATATCAAAATTTAGTTATCTTGGACTGGTTGGATTCGTCTCGTCGAGCCGCTCGATTTGACTATAAGCATGTCATGTTTAATAAACCAAATTGTGGTTCAAACCTTCAAACATCACTTTGGGCCCTTAATTTGGACCCGTTTGGGCTCGGATTGAGTCAAATTTGATGTCGTTGGGTTCGTATTTTCGAGACGTTCATTTTGATTGTAAGTTTGCTGAAATCAGAGTTCAGATAATCCCAAATTTAATTTCGAAAATTATTAACTTGAATTTTGCCTCGAGATTTATGCCCGATCAAGATAATTTTTGGATGATACATAATTTAGTTGATTATCAATTAAAAAAATGAGAAATTATTAATTTTTTGCTTTCAACGTGGGTCTCCATACTCATCCAATATTAACCCTAACTAACCCAACGATTCCACACAGATCACCCCGGAGTCGCCAGGCCCCACCCAAACTGGTGTACATCTTCGAAAGTTTGAAATAGAGGAGAGAGAATATGAGGCAAAGTAGGGCTGCCCTTCCCAATTTCAAAATCGTTAATCCGTCCTCCGTCAGTCACCGCCGTAACACCATCCTACTGATCGCCGCATCCAACCTGCGCCAGCGGCGCGGAAATGAACCGTGCCGCAGACAATGACGGCGGCGAAGATGACGACGAAGCCGATCCTCCTTACTGCCTCTCCACGACCCTCACGCCGCTTCTCCAACCGCCATCGCCGCCATGGCCGCATCGCTGCAGCAGCCATCGCCTCCTTCCTCTCTCTCCTTGTCGCCTCAGCCGCCTGGTTTTCCCTAGTCTTCGACCCCAGCCACCGCTTCGCCATCAACCATTTCCGCACCTGGGATTCCTCAATCTCTGCCACCCACTCCCCTCCTCTTACCCCCTCTCATTCCCCTTCTCCTCCCCCTCCCCAGAAACCCGCCTCTTTAACCCCCTCTCCCAATCCCAACTCTAGTTCCTTCTCGCCGCTCTCCTTAAACCATATTGTCTTCGGCATCGCCGGCTCCGCCAACCTCTGGCCGCGCCGGCGAGAGTTTATACGCCTATGGTGGCGGCCTGGGGTGATGCGCGGCCACATCTGGCTCGACGATCGCGTGCGGCTGTCGCGGAATGCTTCGGCCTCCCTCCCGCCTGTCCGCGTGTCCGATGATATATCGCGCTTCCGATACACGAATCCTACCGGACACCCCTCTGGCCTTCGCATTGCCCGAATCATATCGGAGACCTTCCGGCTTGGGCACCGCGACGTGCGGTGGTTCATGCTCTGCGATGACGATACCATTGTGAGTCCCGATAACCTCGTGGCCGTTCTCTCCAAGTATGATTGGAGGGAAATGGTGTATGTTGGAGGACCATCGGAGAGTCACTCGGCCAATATTTACTTTAGCCATGCAATGGCTTTTGGGGGCGGGGGGATTGCGATCAGCTATCCTCTTGCCGAGGCTCTTGCTGGGATGCAGGATGATTGCCTTGAGAGGTATCCGAAGTTATATGGCAGTGATGATCGGCTTCATGCTTGTATCTCTGAACTTGGTGTTCCTTTAAGCCGTGAGTACGGATTCCACCAGGTTTGTTTCTCTATTTTCATTAAATTTCTACTATCTTTACGTTTCATTTTTCTGTTATGCCTTCCGCATTGTTCTTGCCAATGATTTAATGTATAATTCCCTTGTCGAATTTATGTATTTTCTTGTAGTGTTATGAAGATTGTTGGTTACCCGCAATTTGCTATATTTCAATTCTGATAATGTATATAATAATGAAGCAATAAAGCTTAGTCCTTTTGGAATGCATGTGTTCTTGAAATGAAGTTCATTGTAATAGATTTTGGTTTTTCACATGCTTATTTGATGCTGTCGTCTTCTTTCTCAGTGGGATATTAGGGGAAATGCGCATGGTATCTTGGCTTCTCATCCTGTTACTCCATTCATATCCATACACCATGTTGAAGCTGTGGACCCTCTTTACCCTGGTTTAGGCCATCTAGAGAGCTTGAAACTTTTCACCAAGGCATCACGGGTGAATCCCAGAAGCTTCTTGCAGCGTGCTATTTGTTATGACAGAGAGAAAAGGTTAACATTTGCTGTTTCATTGGGATATGTTGTACAAGTGTTCCCTAACATTGTACTCCCGAGAGAGCTGGAGCGCTCTGAGCTGACTTACACTGCTTGGAATAGAGCTGGTCACCGATTCGAATTTGATTTTGACACCAAGGATCCATATAGATCTGTTTGCAAAAAATCAATTCAGTTTTTTCTGAAAAATGTTTTTGAAGATGGAAGTGTCTCTGTTAGTACTTACACACGGTCTAATCAAGGCAATGATCTGAAAAGTAAAGTCTTTTGCTTTCCCCATTCACCTCCACTGCCTCATGTGGATGAAATTCGGATTTTGGGGAATCCATTGAGTGACAACTGGCATTTGGTTTGTTCCTTTTCTTTGCTTATTTTAAGTTCCTGTCTATCATAAGCTTATGCATTCTGAACTTCTTCAGTCCTTTCAATTGTGATTCAGGTGCCAAGGCGTCTATGTTGCAAAGTTGATCAAACTGTTAATCGAACTCTGTGGTTAAATGTAAGGCAGTGTGAAAGGAGAGAGCTTGGATCAGTTTCTGATTCTCTATTACCCTAAAGGATGCAAAATCTTGGGGTTTGCTCCTTGTATATGGTGAGATGTAGAGTTTTCTTGTGATGGCTTCTTGAGCTCCATTATTTCATCATTATTTCTTTTATTGACTATTGATTGGCCGATCACCTAGAATGAAAGAGAAAGTTTAAGGAGGTAGCTACTGGTTTTATACATGTACACTAAATGCAGGAACTTGTGTTTGTTAATTAGGTGAAGTATTCTTTGCCTTCAAATTTTACTTGGAAGGCTTTTTGTCATAATCAGCTTAAACAATTATTTATTATTAGAAACACATGAGTTGTAGTTTGCTCTTTGGGCATGAATATGTCTCTTATCATGTATATACTTGTCTTCATATAGAAGAAAAAATGTGCACCATTTATCTTTGTCTAGAACTGGTATTCTATTTCGTAAAACAGTTCTTGTTCAACATTTGCTAGGATTCCACTTTTATCACAACAATATGCACCAAGGGGAGTTGACTGACATGGCTGTATTATATGGAGGTTGTTCTTTAACTTATGATGATTGATTCTTAATGTTTTTTTATATATTTATGCTCTTCTATCCATATGCATTAATGTACATTATCATCGAGCCATCCTATTGTGTTGTATGTTAGAATTAGTTTGCTCTCTAGTAGGTAGTCTCCATGTTGACTATTTCATTCACAAAGAATAGCCCATCCAGTTTCTTTTGTATTTTTATTCTGTCCCCATTATTATGATTGATGCAAGCAAAAGTTAAGTAATAATAAATGGTCTCCATTTCATAGTTTGGCTATGGATTTTTGTCATTTCTTGTTGAAATACCCTTATCATATGTAGGGCATGCTCCAGCCAATATCTTTCGGTATGCTTAAGTTTGTTACGTGAACTTGATTCTATCTATGATACTATCTCATGTATCTTCAACAATAAATCAAATTAGGTAAGACTTTGAAAGATGATAATCACTCTCCTTATTGAGTAGTTTTTGTTTGGGGTTGTTCCATCAGAAATGCTCATTAATGAATGGACTATTGAGTGATGTTAGTCATGCCTTTTTGAAAAAGTGAATATCAATGTTTTTTTTTAATATGAAGGAGTGTCCATCTTTCCATCAGACTTTTTGTGCCAAAGTTGTTAATAGGCAATGTGTAGTACAACACAAAGGAGTTTGTTTTTCATTTTTTTTTAATTTTAAAGAAGTAAAATACATGACTTAGTTTGTTAAAACACAAATATCATAAGGAATATTACATAATGTTTTGCTATTTAAGGACCATCTTACAAATATTTATTTTGAAAAGATCAAGTAAAATTTTTATAATGAAAGTGATACCTTTAAGAAGAATTAGTGTGAAATGTTGAAGAATTTAGTGACTTAAGTAAAAGTAGGAAGAGTCAAAGATTTAAGGCAAAGTGTAGGAAAGTACCATGGTTTGAAGTCGAATGTTGGGTATGCATGACATCTTTTCTTATCTATGCTGTTTGTTTTAAGTTTTCTATGCTTTGCATCCCTTTTCTTCTGTCTCACATCTCATGATTGAGAACAAAAATCACAATAAATAATCTTAACAAGATACCAACTCACTAATTTGCAAAACAAAAAAAAAAAGAAGGAAAAAAGAAAAAAACCAACACTATTCCCATAAATTAATTGCAGCCCTTAATTAGACAAGGCTCGGGTCAGAGATGGAAGGATTAATTATTAATTATCCATGCTGCAGTTACCTGAACAATGTCTGTCAGATTTCTATAGCCTAACTACTGTTTGGTTCCAATAGGGAGCATTGTTGGTGACTGAAAGGTCCATGGTTGATCCAAGAATGCTTTATTGCTTTCAATAATCCTCTCCTGCAACAAATAACAAGAAGGGCATATGTTTACAAGAAAGAAAAACTATGAAATGGAGAAATAGGAATAAAGAACTTGATGGATCACTTGGAAATCTTGATTGTGTTTCCTGTGGCCAGGAGGAACTGTTAAAAGACTAAGGCATAATGCAAAGGAGGCATTTCAGTCAACCTTGCCCTATCTATTTTAGATGTTGGCTGGAGGGGTTGTTGAACTTGTTACCTGTGCTGAAATGGAGAAATGGAAACTGAGAACCTGGTGCATGATGGTTAGAATTTTGACTGTATTTCTTGTGGCCAGGATGAGCTACTGGAGGATCAAGGCAGAATGCAAAGGAGGCATTCTGGTCAGCTTGCCGGCTGGAATTCAGTCCAACAATGCAGGTCGAGTCCTTTCTCCAAGAACAGTTTGAAGCTGCTCAACTGCAGGGCAATTTGATGCAAAGATGGAAGGGTTATGCACGAGGAAGAGATAGGAGTTATTCGCAAAGTCTTGGACTCCACTATGATTTTTCACACCGCACCTCACCTCAAACTAGGGAATCCACCCTGTTTTCAGAACAACCTGAAATAAATTCTCTTAAAAAGACTCCTCCTTTTTCCAAATAAACATTAGCTATTTATAGGAAACCTACAAGACTAAAGAAAACAAGTAATATCTAAAATACCCCTATGCAAGAAAATGCTAATAAAAAAAGCAAAAAAGAAAAATACATGCAAATAAATAATTAAAATAATGATATTAGTAATAAAATAATCATGTCATTCTCCCCAGGTAGGGGAAGGTTCATCCTCAATGTCTAGTTTCTTCTCATAGTCATATTAAGTGAATGATTTGCTATACTAAAGGTGGCTGAATTGCTCATATCCCTTGATAACTCAATTTTATAGACATTTTTTCCTATACGCTTGATTACTTTTAATGGTCAATCAGCTTTTGGCTTAAGAAAAAGATTCATGGGAAAGCGCTCGTTACATTAATAAGTCCAAATCTGATCACCTTCTTTGAAATAAGTTGGAGTACAATATTTATTAGCTTGTTTCTGATATTGTGCATTTTATTTTTAATCATTTCTTGGATTTGCTTATACAATTTTTTCTAATTTCCACTGTTTGCTTATCGCTATCAAAATTATATTCTAAAGAGATCACCATGGGCGACAAGTCTGCAGGAGTAATGGGGTCCTGACTATAATGATCTCAAATGGACTTTGATTCGTAGTTTGCTTGATGGATCGATTTTTAAACAAATTCAGCCTGAGTCGAAGAAAGGTCTTATTGTTTTATGTTTTTTTTTCCCACAAAACATCTCAACAAGTTTCCCATACTACGATTGATGGCTTCTATCTGGCCATCCATCTAAATGTAATTCGTGAAGCTAAATTGAAGTTTAGAGCCCAACTTTCTCCATAGCATTCTCAAAAAAAAAAAAAAAATAAAAAAAAAAATCCATATTCCTATCGAATGTAGTGGTTTTAGGAATTCCATATAAACAAACATTCTCTTTAAAACATAAATCAGCAATATAAGAAGCATTTTCAGATTTATGACTTGGAATAAAGTGAGCTATTTTAGTAAAGCGATCCACTAATACCATAATAATATCTATGTGGTTTGGTATTAGGAAGTCTTATCACAAAATTCATATTGACATCTATTCAAGGAGACTTGAGAATAGGTGGAGTGTACAATCCTATTATTTTCTTCCTAGTTTTAGCTGTGGCACACTTGGTATCTTTGGAGGGATTTTTTGACCTCACTCTGAATAGATGACCACTAAAAATTTTCTTGTATGAGAGTAGTGGTTTTATCGCAATCAAAATTCTCCCTTAATCCCTTTTCATGACACTAAGCTAGTATGGCTTCTCTCAAAGAACAACGAGGGATACTGACTTGATTATAGAAAAATAAATATCCATCTTGAATGTGATAGAAATTATGGGTTCCCATTTGACAAAAATTCCACTTTTCTCCAAAATTTAAATCTTTAGGATAAATATTTTTTATTACTTCTAATCATATGACTTCAGCCTGAAGGATACTAAGAAGGGTATATGCTAACTCAAAGCATCTGCAACCTTATTTTGAATACCAGACTTGTATTCTAAAATGTAATGAAAAAATGAAAGAAATTATGCCCACTTAGCATATCTTCCCTTAAGTGTATTTTGACAGTGAAGGTATTTTAGTGCTTCATGGTTTGAATATAGGAGCGGATAAACTCATTAAATAAAAGATAATGATTTTAACTCTCTAAGACAGACAATCACATAAAATTCTTTGTTAGATTGCTTGCATTTGATCTCATTCAATTTTCACTAAAATAAGTAATTGGATGCTTATTCTGGCTTAACACGCACCAATACCTACATTAGAGGCATCATAGTTAAATTCAAAGATGTGGTTCAAATTAGGAAGGGCAAGGACAAGGGCGTTGGTGACTGTATGCTTAAGTTTTTTGAAATTAGATTGAGTTGCAGGTGTCCAAATGATTTTGTTTCCCTTAAATACTTTAGTTAAACGAACAATCATAGAACTAAAATTCTTAATAAAGTGTGAACAAAAAGACATCAAGCCATGAAGACTTAATACATTTATGAATAATTGGGGTATGGGCTAATCTAAAGTTTTTTGAATCTTTTCTTGAACCAAAATTTGAAAACAGTCTTCTGTTCATCCCTCGATTTCATTATAATTTGATGACATCCACTTTGTCAATCAATTTTGAAAAAGAAAGACACTCCATGTAATCGAGGGATTTGAAAATTGTATTTTATTATGATCTTGTTAAAATATTTACTATCTATACACACACCACGTGGTGTCTTTCTTTGGGTCTAATCAAGCAAGAACCGTGGTAGGGCCGCTCTCTTGAATTAGACCTTTAGCCAGTAGGTTTTCTACTTGGTTTTGTAATTCTTCATGCTCCTTTGATCTTTTTCGATTGACTAGTCGATGGAGAATAATGATAGGAAACACTTGAAGATCTCAAGTGAAAACCTATCAATCTTGAAAAAATAGTGGGAAATATCAACAAAACTTCGACGAAAAGTTAGAAAGTACTAATTTATTGCAATAATCAGAGATAACAGAAGGAAAATATCAAGATACATTTGATCCTCAATCCGAGAGGAGAATCTATCTCTCATAACCCCTAGATGCCGTTTGAGCCCAAGAGCACCACAATTAGCCACATGTATCTAGATGCCCTTGCCCTAATACAAACTCTTGCTTTAAGAAAATACAAAAATACCACAAAAGGACTAAACAAACCTCAAACAATTTAGCCCTAGGTAGTGAATCCCATCCCGGGGGGGGGGGGGGGGGGGGGGGGGGGCGAGATTGGAAGCTTGTAGACCAGCAGACTTGCGCCTGCTGTGTTGCAGTGGGCCGGCTGGATCGATCCACCCTGGAATGATCCAAGCGTATCAATACCCCGCTCCTAAAGAACTAACTTGTCCTCAAGGTGGTAGATGGGAATTGATGTTTCACCCTTTCGTAGGGCTCCCATATAGCGTCATAATCAGGAAGGTCCTTTCACTTGATCAATACTTCTTTGATCCCTCCCTCTCCCAAACATACCCCTTGTAGTTCCATGGGTTAGAAAATCACTTCAAAGTCTTCAGTTAATGCTGCTGGCTATGATGCACCAACATGCCTCTTAAAGAGGGTATGCAGTGTCGGACACGGACACGCGTCAGACACGACATGGACACGTGTCCGACATGGCATTGGAGCATCACAATTTAAAAAATTAAAATCGGACACGTGTGTCAGGTTATTAAATGATAAAATCATTCGTTCTATTTAGCCTTTTCTGCGAACTAGAAGCCCTATTTTTTCGATCCACGAAAGAAATCTTCTAGGGCGGACCGGGAGAGCTCGCAGTCGATGCCAAACGGAGCCCGTTGCCTTCGCCTCTCGTTCCTTCGTCATCTCTGCTCAAGCCGAGGCCAAGCAGAGCTCGTTTTTCCCATTCCTTCATTCTTGCGTGATTTCTTCGATCATCAGAGGCGAAGTTCACAATCAAGGCCAAACAGAGCACCTTCTACGCGCAAGAGAGCCAAGACCTGTAAGTGGATTTCGCCATTTCTTCTCTTCATTGTTGAAAAGCCTAATGTACATGCTCGGTGCCGCTCAGTGCATGCTCGGTACTGTTAGGTACATGCTCGGTACCGCTCAGTACATGCTCGATACTGCTCAATATATGTTCGGTATTGCTCAGTACATGGTACCATTCAGTACATGCTCGGTATTGCTCAATACATGCTGGTACTGCTCAGTACATGCTCGGTACCTCTCAGTACATGCTCGGTGCCGCTCAGTACTTGCTCGATACTGCTCAATATATGCTCGGTACTGCTCAGTACATGCTCGATACTACTCAATATATGCTCGGTACTGTTAGGTACATACTCGGTACCACTCGGTATCTCCCCATACAAACAACTTACGAACTTTAAAAACAAGCAGAACTTCAAAATTATTGTTATAATAAAATTACTCTTGAAGGAGGAGGGAATGTGTCATTCAAAACAATTATTGTGGTGACACCTACAAAGGATCTCATTCTAGGGTGAAGGCACATCTACTTAAAATTTCTAGCCATGGAATAAAAATGTGTCCTAAGATTACTACATCGCAGTTTATTGAAATGAACAGACTAGTTGATGAAGCTGAATCTAGGATCCAAAAGACACTCCCTAAAGAGATACCTTTGCCTTCTACTCATGGCTCATCCCACACTTCTTCCTCATCTGTGAGAGTTGATCAAGCTTTATCATTTAGAAGTGAAGGATATGAAACAAAGAAAAGAAAATGAGTAGCCAGTAGTCCTCTAAAGAAGGTTTTTAATTTGCAGCTACGAGAGGAATTGGATGGTGAAATAGCAAGGATGTTTTTTTCAGCGGACTTCCTTTCAACCTTGTAAGGAATCCTCATTATGAAAATGCATTCATTTTTGCTTGTAACAACAACCTCGCAGGATATGTTCCACCTGGCTACAATGCATTAAAATCGAAATTATTAGAAAGAGAAATAACACATATTGAGATATTGCTTGAACCAACAAAAGGAGTGTAGAAAGAAAAGGTGTTAGTTTGGTGTGTGATGGTTGGACAGATCCTCAAAGAAGACCCCTTATTAATTTCATAGCCGTTATAGAAAATTACCCAATGTTCATTAAAGAGTGAATTGTGAAGGAGAATATAATGATAAATATTTTATTGTCAATTTGATTAAAGAGGTGATAGTCATGATCAAATGTTGTGCAGGTTATTACAGATAATGCACCGATGTGTAGAGCTGCAGGATTATTGGTGGAGCAAATTTATCCCCATATATTTCAGACACCTTGTGTTGTGCACATTTTAAATCTTGCTCTAAAAAATATTTGTGCAGTAAAGAATACAGAGGCTAATGAAATCATCTATGCTGAATGTCATTGGATAACAGTGGTTGCAGATGATGCTGTTCTGATCAGAAATTTTATTATGAACCATTCGATGAGACTTTCAATGTTTAATTTCTCCCACTTAAAAATATTAGCTGTTGCTGAAACTCGTTTTGCCTTTGTAATAATCATGTTGAGAAGATTCAAACAAATTAAAAATGCTCTTCAATCTATGGTGATTAGTGAGAAGTGGTATTGCTATCGAGAAGATGATGTTGGGAAGACAAGATATGTTAAAGAAAAAGTCTTAGATGATTTGTGGTGAGATAATGTAGACTATATTTTGACATTCAATGATCCAATTTATGATATGTTGAGAGAGGCTGAAACAGATAAATCATGCCTACATTTGATTTATGAGATGTGGGACTCTATGTTAGCAAAAGTGAAAGAAATTATATACAGACATGAAAGAAAGTCACATGATGAAGACTCAATTTTTTGGAGCATTGTCTATAAAATTCTTGAAGATAGGTGGAGCAAAAGCAACACACCTTTGCATTGTTTGACTCATTCATTAAATCCAAGGTATATTTATATTCATCTTTTAAATTAATTTAAATTTTTTGGTAAATGTACATATAATTTTATATGTTTTGTATTATTTGAAGGTATTAAAGTACAAGGTTTAAAATTGCGTAAATAAGCCTCGAGGCGTTTTTCGTCCGTGAGGCGAGGCTTAGGCGGTGTGAGGCGTAAGCCTCATCGACGAAGAATTGTGTAAATGAGAATTTAAGGGTTTTAGCAAGTAAAAAATAGTAAGATTCTATCATACAATAAAAACATCTTAATGACAATTAAAATTAGGGGAAAGTAAGAAAATAAATGTAATAAAATCATGTCCCAAAGTACAAAACCACAAAATATTAGTCTATCAAAACTCCCAAAGTACAATTAAGAAAGAAACGTGTCTCATCACAAAAAGATTTAGAAGTTTCAAATATGAGAAAGATATGCCTGAAAAGATATTTTCCAAATGATGAGAGAAGAAAAATTAATATAGAACTTGCAAAGTTCTTTGGATATTTAGAGGATTTTGGTGATCAAGAATCTTTGGTTGATAGATGGAGGATGGATCCAAAAATGTGGTGGTTGATTCATGGAGCTTCAGCATCGCTTCTTCAAATAATAGCAATAAAACTTCTTGGTCAAGTATCATCCTCTTCCTGTTGTGAGAGAAATTGTAGCACATACTCATTTATTCAATCAATGAAAAAGAATAAAATAACTCCACAACGTGCTGAAGATTTAATTTATGTGCATACAAACTTTCGTCTTCTATCAAGAAAAACCCCACTTTATATGACAGGTGATAACAAGATGTGGGATATTGCTGGAGATGTGTTCGAGTGCCTTGATGATATGGGATTATTGGAGGTTGCAAATCTTTCTCTAGATGAACAAGAGTTGGAAGCAATGATATTCAATGATGATGATATTGAAGGCCAAAGACCAACATCTGAATCTATTTCTATCATTCCCTCTATTGAGTGGTTGGATATTCATGTTGTACTAAATGATTTTTTGCTTATATTTTTGTGGTTGTATTAGATATTTTGTACTAAACATCTTTATGTTATAAGCTAAACAAGTTGTCATGAAATTGATTTATTATTGCTTGTCATTTTTACTATAATGTCATCTTATTTCTATATATTCTATTAAAAAATTATTATGCCGTGTCCACGCCACACCCATGTCCTATATTTTAAAAAATTGTCGTGTCTCGTGTCAATGTCGTGTCGTGTCCGTGTCGCCGTGTCCGTGTCGGTGAATCATAGCCTGCTGGCAACTCTGAATTGACTGTGTGATCCCCTAAAGCTCTCTTCAATTGTGACATATGAAATACTGGGTTGATGGTGGTTGTTGGAGGCAACCTCAAACGATACGCCATTGCTCCAATTTTCTCTAATATCTCATAAGGGCCAAAATATCTTGGAGTCAGCTTCTCGTTCCTCTTGGAGATGACTGTCCTCTGCCTGTAGGGCCTTAGCTTTAAGAACACTCTCTCTCCAACCTCAAACTGGATGTCCGTCCTATGCCCATATGCCTGTTTTTTCTTAATCTGTTGAGCCCTCAACAAATGCTTCTTTAATTCTTTTAACTCCCTATCTCTCTCCTCTAAGTATGCTTCTATTGAAGAAACTGGAGTGTTACTCTGCCCAAAATGCACCAGGTGAGGTGGATCTCTTCCTTACAACACCTTGAATGGGGTCATCTGAGAAGCATAATGATATGAAGTGTTGTACCAATACTCTGCCCATGCTAACCATTTGAACCAAAGCCAAGGGGTTTCAACACAAAGCATCGTAGGTATGTCTCTAAGCTTATGTTTACCACCTCTGTCTGCCTATCGATCCGTGGGTGGTAGGCTGTGCTCCTCTTAAGTACTATCCCCTGCAGTCTGAATAACTCTCTCCAAAAATGGCTGAGGAACATGTTATCCTTGTCGGATATTATAGCCTCCGGTATCCCATGCAGTTTGACCACCTCTCTGATGAAAGTTGAAGCCACTATCACTACCATGTAGGGGTGTTGTAGGGGAATGAAATGACATACTTGCTCAGCCTGTCCAATACGATTAGAATCATGCTGAATCATTCAGATCGAGGTAACCTGACTATAAAATTCATGGAGACCTCCCACACCCGATTTGGTAGAGCTAGGGGTTGCAATAATCCTCCTGGAGTTATGACCATATACTTATTCCGCTGACAGACCTTGCAATTGACGACCAGCTTCTCCATTTCCTCATGCATCCCCTTCCAATACAACTCTGAGGCGAGTCTTCTGTATGTCTTATGCACCCCTAAATGACTCCCAATAGCACTCCCATGGAACTCTTGGAGTAGGTGTGGAGTATAAATTGAAGTCCTAAGCATCACAAATCGCCCTTGGTATAAAAGACTCTCCCCTTCTAAAGAATAGCCAGGGTGGATACTCCCATCCTTCAATAAATATTCCCTAATCCTCCCCAACTCCTCATCCTGGGCACTCTCCTCCTTAATGGCTCCCCAATCCAACATCAGAGGTATCGACATGGTTACTTTCTGGAACTCCCCCATACATCTGGACAAGGCATCTGCCGCCTTTTTCTCTATCCCAGACCTATACTGGCTTTCAAAGTCATATTCCAATAACTTTGAAAGCCATCTCTAGTGCTCCTTTGTCACAATTTTTTGCTCCAACAGGTACTTCATACTCAACTAATATGTCCTGACAATGAAATGTCAGCCCAACAGATAAGGTCGCCACTTTTGGATGGCTAGCATATTCTCGATCAACTCCCTCTCATAGACTGACTTCAATCTTGCTCTAGCTGTCAACACTTGACTGAAGTAAACAATGGCTATGACACTGTATAAGTACTGCTAAGCCATACCCTGATGCATTCGTCTCTACTTTAAATACCTGGTTGAAATCTAGCAGGGCCAAGACCAGTATAGTGGTCATGGCCTTTTTCAATCTCTCAAAAAATGCTGTGGCTGCCTCCCCCACAAGAAACTATCATTCTTCAAATGTTCTGTCAGTGGCCATGCGATAGTGCTATAGCCCTTCACGAATCTCCTATAGTAGCCAGTAAGCCCTAGGAATCCCCTCAGTTCCTTGAGATTCTTGGATAGTGACCATCTCAATATTGCTTCAATTTTGGCCTGATTCGCAGCCACACCATCCTGAGAGATACATGTCCCAAATACTCCACACTAGCCTGAGCAAAGCAACATTTCTTCTGATTGGTTCTCAGCTGATGCTGCTGTAACACAGCTAAAACCTTTCTCAAGTGCTCCCAATGCTCCCCACCTGTCCTGTTGTAAACCAAAATATTATAAAAAATACCAGCACAAATCACCTGAGATAGATAAAAAAACTTTGTTCATGAAGGACTGGAAAGTGGCTGGGGCATTAGTGAGACCAAAAAACATCACTAGGAACTCATAACGCCCCTCATGAGTTTTGAAAGTAGTATTCGACGCATTCTTCCTTTTCATTCTGATATGATAGTACCCTTCAGATCTATCTTGGTGAAAATAACTGCCCCACACAGCTCATTCAACAGCTCTTCTATCACTGGGATAGAAAATTTGTCTGGCACAATTTTCTTATTCATCGCCCCATAGTCCAAGCAGAAGCTCTAAATCCCATCTTTTTTCTTAACTAGTCACATTGGACTAGAAGGACTCACGCTGGGCCTGATAATCCCTGCTTACAACACCTCCCTGATCAACTTTTCAATTTCATCCTTTTGAAATTGAGGATAGCGGTAGGGCCTGACACTGATGGGTGACACACCTTCCCTCAAAGTGATAGCATGCTCCTGCTCCCTTGGCGATGGCAATCCCTGAGGTATCACGACCCAGCCCGGTAAGCTCGAATTAAACGAGGCGAGAACGAAAGTTGGATGATAACACATAAAATATCATTGATAATTAAACATATACAAATGTTCATCCAATTTCAATCATAAAAGAGACTAAATAACAAATTTAAGAATTTCATCAACATCAAAAATAACAATCTAAAAACATAACAATACTTCAGAAAGTCTCCAATATATAAACTTTCACATAGACTAATACTAGACACATAAAAAACTAAAAAAATCTATCATCCTGGGATCCTCTACGACGGTAGGTAACCGATCTTTCAGCCATCATTCTCTAGCAGTCTCTCCCGAAAAACATTCTCACAAGTAAGGGTGAGTTAACACTCAGCAGATAATAAATATCTCAATTAAATTTATAATGCAAGGAATGAAAAAATATTATGCAGTAAATTTTTTATATGACAAGACTTAAATAACATGAGAAGTCTTAAGTATGCCTAATCCATATAACATTTGGAATGCATAACATTTTGAATGCCCATAACTCTTTCATGAATTTCATTTTCTTTTCTTAACTTTTCCTTTATCATTCATATATGCAAAGTATAAAATACATAGTCTTATTATATACACCCATTCCGAAAGTATCAATAATTTGTACTGATCAGATACACATTCAAATTTGGCCAAACATTTCATTTCATTTATTCCGAAGAGTCCTTTACTAATTTGCTCCGATGAGTCCTTTACCATTTGCCCCGAAGAGCTATTTACCATCTGGTACTCCGGATCATTATGCTTGGGTAAAGGGCTCTTTAGAACTAAGTAGTGCGGCCCACAACTCAATTAAATATTGCTTTGGGAGGTAACAACTCAATTAAATATTGCTTTGGAAAGGAAAATTTGAATTAGGGGTTGTTTAGGAATTTTGTAATCTTCTTTGCTTAAAATAGTTTCTCTTGTAAGGGTTAGGGTTTCATCTTGAATTTGGCTGAAATTTGAGATCTCTTAGGTTTAGGATTTTTTGGGCTCTAGCGGCGTCTAGAGATTTGGGAGGGAGAGATCCTCCCCTCGAATAGAGGATCAATAGTATCTTGCTTTATTTCTTTCGTTAGTTTGATTTCATCAATAAAAAAATACTTTTTTGTTGATTTTCCATGGGATTTGTGTAGCATTTTGCTGTTTTTCGTCTCAATTGATAGGATTTACTTAAAATCTTCAAGTATTTCCTATCAAAATACTCTTAAAATGGCTCCGACTGAGTAATGTGCAAGAAAAACAAAACGAAAACTCAACACAATTCCCGACAAATTAGTTGCTGCCCTTGATTAGACTAGGCCCGGATTGGAGATGGAATAGTAATTACCCATGCGGCAGTTACCTGAACAATATTTTTTATGTTTCTATAGCCAAACTGTTTTTTGGTTCCAACAGGGTGCTTTGCCGGCGATTGAAAGGTCCCTGGTTTGATAGAAAAATGCCTTCTTAATTTCAAGAATCCTCACCTAAAAGAAATAACAAGGGCAGAAGTAGATGACTGCTTACGAGAAAAAAAAAAAAATTTTAAAGGGAGTAATGGGAACAGAGAACTTGAAGATGATGGCTGGAATCTTTACTGTGTTTCATACAGCTTAGGGGAACTACTGGAGGACCAGGTAGAATTTAAGGAGGCGTTCCAGTCAACCCGCGGGCTGGAATTTTGATCCAGAACTGCAAGTTGTTTGTTGTCTGTTTCAGATATGTCCCGGAGGAGCAGCTGGAGGACATGCACCCAGATTTGGACAGCTAGAATGCATTCCAACAATGAAGACGGAGTTCTGCTTTCTAAAGTAAGGAAGTTAATAGTTAATTAACCATGTCACTGTGATTGCATCATGTTATATACTACGATGATGAACATAATCTCATTTCTGTGTGTTGCCTTGAGTACAATGAACTTGAATCAAACACTTTGGTGGGTAAGAGCAAACGATGGAAACACCTCCAAATCACTTAGCAACAATTATCCATAATTATGAATTTAGGTACATCTAAAATGTTGCATCTTGCTTTATATTTTTTGCATATAGATAGTTTTGAAAGGCGAGACTCTTTTGAAGCACATAAAGTTAAAATCATTGAGAAAATTGTAAGCTAAATGCTTAAAATTGAGTATATGATAATTATCACATGATATACAGATTTAGTGAATGCAGAACTGATAATTATAAACTGTTATTTTTGAAAGATTGAGTAATACTCAGGTGTAATAAGTGTATCTGTATTTATTATGTAGAAGAATAAATATGTAGACGGGGCAACTTCTAGAGCTAAAGATGGTTGGTCAATGTTATTTAGATAAGAGAATGTCATGAGTACTAAAGGTTAAATTTGATAAAGTTATAGTTAGACTGACTATGCTATATGATTATGGGTGTTGGAAATAAAAAATCATTATTAGGATACAAAATGAAATGTGAAGATGAATGCATGGTGCAATTAGAAAGGATAGGGTTGCAAATGATTATATTAGGATTCTTAGAATAACAACTATTGAAGAGAAGATTGTAGGAAATAGATTTGGTTGGCTTGGGCACCTAGATTAGAGGCTAGAAGTTGTACCTATAAAGCATAATGGAATTTTTATGGAAGGAGGGATAAGGGTATACTAAATAAGACATGGATATAAATTATGCAAAAGACTTGCACAAGATATGCTTAATACCTATGGAAACTTAGGAAGAATAGATGAAAAGCTCAAAAAAGTTCATTATAAATCTGACCATAAACAGGTTGGACATGGCTAAGTATGATGATGACATACATTAGGTATTATATCTACATAGTTTAATTTCCAATGCTTTTATGAAATGCAATATGCACATAATATGCTCTTGATGATCAAATATTCAAATATAAAATCAAAATCATTTTGATAATATACAATATAAAAAATATTATGGGCAAATTGATCTTCTTCCACAATGAAAGCACAGCAAAAGTTGCACTTTCATAGCATATCATAACCCAAATTGCAGAACAAGAAGCCTTGATTATATACATATGAAAAGACTATCACAATCACCATTCCCTCTTCACTTCAATGACCAACTCATAAGTTTGTTCAAGGCTATAAAGTTCATCTACTTCTAACTAGTTTTTGCCCTCCTTTGGTATGTTCTATTTAATTTACTACCATCCTGTGTGTATTTTCCTGCCACTTCCATATTTATCTTTTTTTTTTATTAAAGATAATTCTCTTGTTTCTGGATCAATTTTATTTCAAATTATTTCCTACACTCAGGATATGTGCTTTTTTGCTTGTATCATCTTTTGGGGTCTCAATAACAGGAAATTATTAGGTGCGGATATTGGACGTAGAGATACGTCTGGACATCTGCTTAAAATTTGACACGTGGAGTGTACTTTGGTTGCACATTTTTGTGCGTTTTACTTGTGCTTTAGTTGCACTTTAGTTACGCTTTGACAGCTCTTTTGTTGCGCTTTTTTACTGCGCTTTACATTCACTTTACCTACACTTTTGGTGCGCTTGGCTTAAAGTTCTGCGGATGCATTAAATATATAAAGTAAAAAATAAATCCAATTGAATATCCACATGTCCACTCCACGTGTCAACATTTTATTGGAGTCCGAACGTACCTCTACGTCCGGTCTCCGTACTTAATAATTTCTCCTCAATAACATCATTGATTATTTATAGATTAATCTCCTGAGAAGTATTGAATGAAATTATGTTTGATTTATTTATTTATTTCTGTAGAGATAACTATCTCGTTTGAATGTGTTACTGGATTTGTTGTGTAATGTATTAGAAGGGGGACCCTACACGCTTAGTGATTTCTTCAATACGAAGCCGTGCGTTTTTGAGAACTTAGGTGATCTTCGTTGTGTAATTCAACTTTTCATCATTCTTATTGCTCTTTCGTTGTTCTATCACCTCTCCGACCTTCTCAGATCCCCTGAAATTTAACCCCCTCTAAAATAATGCAATCCATTGAAGAGTTTTTCCCCTGTTACCTGTTTTGTCTTCTGACTTCTTCAGAATGATCTAACTCAACATCATCGACATGCCACTGATAATTTAGGTTTCGTTTGGGACGGTTTTTTTTATGCTTCTTAAAGCAGCTATCCCAAACGAAGCCTTAGTAGGATTTACTAAGTTTACTTCCAAGAATGGTCTCGAACTTATTATCTTAGGACGGAAAATAAGTAACCCGGTTGGAGTAGTTGGCAAAGCAGGAGAATTTTCTGCATCAAGAAGTATGTAATAAGGATTTCGATGTTTCATTATGGAGAAAACTATTCAACAATAGGCTTGAAGAATGTGGTAAATGAGAACTTTTTATGGGTTTCGTAAGAAAATGCAAACATGCATCTTAAACAGCTTGTAAATTAATGGAAGACATTGTGAGTTTCAATGCTTCATTTGCAAGTAGAAGCGAAATTTGGGAGTTGTGATGAAATTGTTTAGTCGTGCTTGATTTTAGGTTTTGTTTGGAAGAATTTTTTTAGGGGCTGTTTGGTTGGAATACAAAGTTAGGTAAAGTATTTTAAATGTAAGGGTTTTAAAAATATTCATGTTTGATTAGATGAAAAAGGAATTCAAAGTAATGTAAAATAAATATAGTGTAAATCATTTTAATTCTTTTTTTGAAGTAAATTAAACTCACACAATTTTCAGCTAGAACTGTTTACACAACAAACAAGCCTTACTTGACTGCCACCCACCATGGCCATTGATGGCCACCGTTGCCACACAATGCCAGTCGTTTCCGGCCACCATTGTCGGCTGCCATTAACCAACACCACCAACGGCTACCATAGGACACCACCATCAACAATTCTCATCAGCCACCACCTGCTGTCCGATATTTGAATTTTACACTACATTTATTATTTCCAACTAAAAAAATAAAATATTCACCTATATTTACTTTATATTCATTCAAATAATTCTAAAGTATTTTTTTTTTTTTATATTGCATTCTTTTTTTAGCCAATCATACAACCCCTTATTATTTTCTTAAGCAACTTTCTAATAAAAGTTTTTTTTTTAAAAAAATAAAAAATAGTGGCTAAAAATTATCCTACACAAAACCTTAGTACACTGATATAGCTATTGGGGAATGCGTATAAACTGAGGCTTCGTTTGGGATGGCTTTTTTATTGCTTTCTAAAACGGAGTTTTAATACAAATTTTTTTATTTTTGTATTAAAACTCTGTTTTAGAAAGCAATAAAAAAGTTGTCCCAAACGAAGCCTGAATCTACATCTTAGATTTTATCTTAAAATTCAAGATTTACAGAGAGCAATTTCGATGATTACTTTGCAGTTGAAGCTAGCAGGAGTTTTATTTCTTGTAATTTTATAACTATCGAAAAAATCCGGAATGTCTGCTGCTTGTCAAGTTTAAGTTTGTATATGTACTACCTGCTGTGTTGCAGATGTTGGCTTGTCTTTCAATAAAAAGATATAATAGATTTACTTGTAGAACTGCGACTACTAAAGAGTTAATTCTTCTACACCAAATGCTTCCTTTTTAGTTGGGTTATAATCAAGCCAAGTCAAACATATCATAGAAGATATATTGAAGGCCATTGACATGTTGGAGAAAGATACATCGAGGTCTAAGATGACATTGATTAATTGCAGCCAAATATGTAAGAATAAGATGCATTCACCCACCCACCGATGATTAGCTTGGTTGGTGGGCGAGTATGGTTGGGAACCCCCAACGTGTGCTCGATTTTTCTCGAGTGGCAGCGCCTCTTAAGTGTGGCCCAATTAAATGCGGGCTAGAAGATTTTTGGGGTGGGTGCCTCTTCTAGGTCAACTGATGTAAGAAAATGTGCGTAAGGGCTAAGATGAAGCACTCATAGATCGTGATCTTAATGGTGTGCTCATGTAGGTGTAACTCTTGTGGTATCGGACGATCAGAGTGTGGAGATTGAAAGCGACATGAGTGCAAAATGATATATGAAAGTAATAGTTAAAGATGCGGAGAGTAACCTCGTTTTTAACATGTTATTTGTTGAACTACAAATAAGTTGTTCGAGATTATGAATAAATAAGTTTGATATTGTTTAAGCTTAGTTCATTTAACTTCTATATTTTTACAAATTATTTAAACTTAATCAATTATAAACTTAAATGAGTACTAATTGAGCCAAATTCAAGTTCATTGAGTGTTTTGATTCACTAACAAGTCTACTTTTAGGGGTGTCCAAAATTGATTGAGGCTTCATTTGGGATGACATTCATATTGATTCTTAAAATAATTTTCTAGTATGAAAATGTTAATTTTTGTACCAGAAAGCTGCTGTAAGAAAAAAGTCATCCCAAACGAAGCCTGAGTCTTGTTTTTAGATGTGTGTTTTAACTGTTTGTTAGTGTGAACTTGTATATAACGAAGTTCCCATTCTTGAAACACATTGAAAATTGGTGGGAAGTGAGTTCCATTCTTAATGGTTAGGAAGTCATTTTAAACGTAACTTTTTTTAATAATAATATAATAATATTAAAGTTTCGTTTGAGATTGCTTTCTAAAGCAAATTTTTAATACAAAAATTTCTTAAATTAAAAAAATCGTGCTAAAAAGCTATTTTTGAAAACATTAAGGAAGCTGCCCCAAACGAAGCTTAAATTTTTATGATGATGGGTTTAAATATGACTTTTGGTTAAAATAATAATGAAGTAATGAAAAATTGATGTGAGGTTTCTAAAATAAACTTGTTGCCATCTTATTAGGTCATGGATTGAGTCAAAGGAATATATATCATTGAAGCTCACTTTATTTTCTCTCACTTATGGAATTTAGATAACAAAATTCCAAACAGTTAAAATTAAACAAATTGGCTTTTAAGTATGGATTTTTTTTTTTCTATTTTTCTCTCTTTCTTCCTCTTGTCTATTTCCTTTTAGTGTGGGTTCATTTGTTTTCTATCTTTCTCCCTTTGTCTTTTTCCTTTTTTGTCGGCCAACTTGCATGTTTTCAACATGTTATGTTAAAGCATGAATTTGTTTTTAAATAGTTAGGCATACTAGTGGTTTATGTTGATCCACATACTATGAAGTAAATTCAACATACATACAAAGTAAATGACAAAGAAATGTTGGATCTTTATAGCCAACAAACATTGACAATTTGTGTTAAAACATTGCGATTCTTACTAGGATATAATGGAGAAAAATGATTCAAATAGGTGACCTCAAGTAGTGGGATAAAGACTTGATGTTGTTTTTGTTGTATGTCAAAACATTATGAATTCAAATAAGATGAAAAAAAGATGATTAATTTCAAGACTTCAATATATGTTTTGGTACAAAATAAGCCTACGGGTCAAAGGTTTTGGAGTTAGCTTGTTCATATATTGTTTTGTTAACAATTATATTCTTATGAGACAGAATATTTTGCAAGGCACAATGAAGCTAAAGAAATTACGATGAGGATATCGATTGAATGTTGGTGCATAACATATTATATGGTATCTTTGAGTGCTTAGTGAAACATGGTGTATATACTTCGAAGATTTTAAGGAAAATTTGTGAAGTTTTGTTTGTTTGTTTGTTTGTTTTTTTGTTTGCATGTTCATCTTTTGCAACTCAATTTATGTTTGTTGAATTCATTTATAATATAAGCAATTTCACTTAAACAAATTAGAGCAACTTGTTATTTGATAATGGTAGAGAGTATTAGTAAGCATGATTAACATCTTTTTCTATTAGCTTAAAGTGGATAATGTACCTAATTCCTAGCTGCACTAATGTGGTAACTACTTTTCTTTATATATATAACCTTACCTATTTGCATAAGTTTGCATAACCTATAGAAAAAAAATTTGCAAGGGTTTTTTGATACTTTTTTTTATAAGGGAGAACTTAATAATTATTAGAGTTTTTTTAGATGAGTGTATAATATAAAATATTCATACATAGCATTAATCTCAAAGTAAATTTAATAAATTAAAATTGTATCAAAATATCCTTAAATAATTATTTTTTTCCCGTTCCATGCTAACTAATAAGTCATAAGAAAATCAGCTTGATTAAACACAAATTTGAAGACATATTTGAATTAAAAACTTTTATAATTAAATTTAGGAATATCCAAACTTTGATTTCAACAAATTTATAACCATTGGCTCAATGAGATTTATACAATGACTTTGAGTCCAAGTAAGCCCAAATCAAGAGCTTAAAGTATAATTGAAAATTTTTAGATATAAATTAAAGGATTTAACTCCAAATTTGACATGCTTATAGTGAAATTGTGGGTATCGATGAACGGTCCTCATATCCTTAATTCTAACAAGATTAAAGTACTTAAATGACAATCAAACACTATGATCAAAAGGAATCAATACATACTGTTTATTGGAATGTTCTTTATTTCTCAATATTTATGGGGCATTTCACTCTAAAAAAATTACTTAGATTCATGAGAGCTTAGAGGCTCAAAGAATCCTAGAGCTCCCACTAATACATTGCTGAGATCTAACTACTGCTCGAACGTTGCTATACTCAAAGTTGCACAATTCAACTGATTATTTAGTTATTATATTATTGTGACTTGCATTCATTTAAGTGTAACAACATGATATGTTAATTTAATTTTAGTTTGGCCTAATTTTATAGGTGATACAATAACTTTTAGTCAAGCAAGGATTGTAATTTCAGATTTAGTTTTGTTCTTTTATTCTATTAATGGAGAAGTAAATTCTAGTCATGTTTTGTTATGATTTGAAACATGTTATGGTGTCATGCCTTTGTCCCTCAATTAGTTGATTATAGAGTAAAATGGAAAAAGAAAATCTAAAGAGTTGAGAAATAGAATATAATTATTCCAATAGCATATTAAATAAAAAAAACATGATTTTTTATATTTCATAAGAGCATTTACAAGAATTAGAATATTATTTTAATGACCAGCTTGAGTTTGGCTACTACTTAGCTTATTGGTAGTGGCTCTCCGAAGGTAATGGATTGAAGTCCATCTAAGGCCTAGAGCTAATGATCCATACTAGACCAGCTGTCATGGCCTTTTAGAAATTTGATTTACACTTCTCAAAAAGAAAAAAAAAAAAAAAACCCTAAAGAGTTGAGAAATAGAATATAATGATTCACAGAGCATATTAAATAAAAAAAAACATTAATTTTTTTATTTCATAAGAGCATTTTCAAGAATTAGAATATTATTTTAATGACCAACTTGAGTTTGGCTACTACTTATTTAATAAAAAAAAAGATACTTATCTCCTATCTCTAAAATAAAAAAAAAAACCATCTCAAAGAGGTAGAAGTGGAAATTAGCGTTTTAGAAGGCTTACCATTCCCACTCCTATCTCTAACTCCTAATATACTGACTTTATATTACCCTCTGCCAAGCTCAACTTCAAATGTTCTCTCCTCTACAAACAATTACATTACCTTTCCCCTCCACTAAGCTAACACCTTTAAACAAGCTATAATGAACCACTCATTCACTAAATTCAAAGTTAATTGCTTTCACATCATTCACCTTCTCTATGTAGTTGACCTTCTTATATTTTACAAAGCTTATAATGATAAAACAACATCTCTTAATAGCTTTTTGAAGCATTTTGAGTCTCTCTCTAATCTTCATGTTAACCAAGAAAAAAGTTTCATACTCTTCTCTACTCACACCACTAAAACTCTAGAACTTTGTAATATTTTAAACTTGAACATAGTGGTCTCGCTTATAAGGTATTTGGGCATTTTGATACCTACCAAAAGACTTCATATAGCCGATTTCCAACCTCTCATGCATAAAATCCCCATTCAACTTGATGGCTGGAAAGCTAAATTACTTTCTTTTTTAGAGATACTTCAATATGTGAAAATTCTCATTTAGAAATCTATTTTTTATTGGATCATAGCATTGATTATACCAAAAGCTTACTAGAAATTTATTAACAAATTATTTGCATAATTCCATTTACATGGAAACATAAATGTCATATAGCTATATCTCATCTCTTAGAGGAATAGTTATTACCTACGCATGTTGCTGGCTTATCTATCCCAACCATTCTCTCCCTTTACATGCTTATAGTTGCTCTCTCATGCGGCTCTTATCAAATTATAATAGCTTATGTTCTTATTGGTGCAGAAATAAATACATTTCTCTTTGAAGACCCCTAACATTTAGGAAAAAATTGTGAACTGTGGCTAAAAAAATCAAATGAAAACTCTCTTTTAAAATCATTTCTAATAGTAACCTCTCCTTATTTTGGGATCCTTAGTGTAATGAAAAATCTTTATATGAAATGCTTGACCTTGCTTCACTCTCTTTTCTCTACACATGAACTCTCCTATATCTTCTGTCATCTTATGCCAAAACTAGAATTTCTTGCATACTCTCCCTAATGTTTTCCATTAGGCTATTTTTTCTTATAAAATATTTACTGACACTAATAGCTACTTGTGTTGGAATGGGTTAGATAACTTCTCCTTTAAGGTATTATATATGATTATTATGTTGAAATGTAAGTTTTTCCATAACCTAAATTTAATCATCTCAAAACTTGAGGACAATAAAATTACAATAGTTTTGCGAGTTGGGCTAAAATCCAACATCAATTAGTGGCCAGGTGGAAGTCTAACGTAAGTCAGCTATTGGGTAGAAGTTCAATGTTGATAGGTGGTCACGTGAAACTTTGGCGGTAGTTAGCGACCTAGCAAAACTTTGGCGATAGTCGGCTATGAGGAGAAAGTCCAACATTTGTCGGCGGCATAATGAAAAATCATCGCGTCAGTCGGCGGTCAGGAGAAAGTCCGACGTCGGTCATCGGATTGGCAAAAGTTTGATGATGGTCGATATTCGGGCAGAAGTCTAACGTCAGTCCACGACCTGGTGAAAGTCTTGCGTTAGTCGGTAGCCAAGAGAAATTTAGGCGTAGTTCGGTGGCTAGGTAGAAGTCTGGCGTCGGATAGTGGCCAGTGGAAGTCTGACGACGGTCAGTGGCCGGACGGAAGTCTGTCATGGGTTGGTGGCCGGATAGAAGCCTGACAATGGTCGGTGGTCGGGCAGAAGTCCGGCGATGGCATGTGGCTGAGTGGAAGTCAGGCGATGATTGGTGAACAGGCGTTCGTCGAGGAGTTTGTTGGCAAGAGAGATCTCATATTTATGATTCCTTCTTCTTCTTACTT
>NW_021319132.1:1212212-1280802 GCF_001605985.2 Dendrobium catenatum
TTAGATTATAAACATGTCTCATTTGAAAATTATTTGGTCATCTAATTATTCTTTGAAGATTTCAATCATGCTTCAGGCACTCGATTTGGACTCATTTGGGCTCAGATTGGATCGAATTTGATGTCGTTGGGTTCGTCTTTTTGAGATGTTCAGTTCGATTATAAATTTGCTGAAATTGGAGTTTGGATGGTTTCAGAATTAATTTTGAAAGTTTCCCATTCAACTTTGCCTTGAGATTCGTGCTTGATCAATTTAATTTTTTTGATGATATATCAAGCATTTTATTTTCTAAATCTCACATCAAAATATTTTTATAAAGTACATATTTTATTTTAAATAAGTTAATCTTATTTATATTTTTAATATGATTTAAAAATATAACTGTCATATAAATAATAAATAAATTTAAATATACAAAAAAGTCTGTAGTATATCGGTAAATCCCCGTGTAAAATTTGATAGCCAGAGAGAAATTTATAGTTTAATCATCATTAATTATTATACTTAACGATAAATTATCTAATTAAGATGACATTGGACCAAAAATATTAAATTTGAAAGAAAATACTGTTATTTAATTAAATATAATTATCTGCACAATAAGATTATCAAAATAATATTAAATGAAACAGATCCTGATCACAATGTTGAGCAGGAGTGCCTCAACTTCTGTTCCCTCAGCTGGTTGTAATAAAACAAAATACAAAGCTGTAAGGTGGTAAAACCAAACAGTTTAAAACATAATTACTGCAAGAAGTTAGTTTTTTCTACTGTAGCCTTTATGGCTTCTACCCAATTTAATTTTAATAATGTCAAGACATGCCCACAACATCAACATAAGGATTTATGCCGGACTTTTTGATCTTTGATCTCCCTTCCTCGAAGGAGTATGTCTAACTCTTAGAGTCTGTTGGAGATGACTGCAAAATTTTATAAAGTTGATTGTGAAGTTACTATGGAGAAAATAATATTACTACTATGGTTCTAGAAAGCAGCTTTTTAGAGTAGAAATATCTAAAAAATAGTGAGAAAGTAATAAGAAAACAGTAGCCAAACAAAATTATTGTAACTGTCTAAAAAGCAAAGTAGTTAGAAAGTTGTCCAAAACTAGGTGTGTTAATATTTGACACAAGCTGAAAGCCCGAACCGAAAATTTCAGGTTGGGGTCAACCTGTTTCGCAAACGGGTCAAATTCGGGTTCTAGGATTAGACCCGTTTGAAAAAATGGTTTGGGTATGGGGCAAGCCGCTAACTTGGAATTGACCTGGACTTATCTGGAAACCCGTCAACTTGAAAAAATGGGTCGCATTGCGTCAGCGTGTTGTTCTCGTCATGTCTCTCACGTCGTTTCATCTTATCGTGTCAACTGCCCTTCGTCATCCGTTAGAGCGTTTGTGTGCCGCCCTCAGCCTTGCAGATCGTCCGCATCGTCGCGTTAGCTGCCCTACATCGTTTGACCAGGCCGCCCGTGTGCCACGCTCAGCCTCCCTCGGACGTCCGTGTGCCATTCACCAACCTCCTTCCGTCATCGCTATAGTCGTTGCCATTGCTGACTCGGGTTGGCGGATCGTATCGGGTTGTCTTGGGTCCGAAGCATGTCGGGATTGTGTCCGAAAAATCAGGTCAACTTGTGTCGGGTCAGTTCTAGGTTGGACGTGAACCCTACTCGTGACCCGATTTTGACAGTTCTATCCAAAACCGACCCTTAAAATTCAACCGTCATGCCACAAGGCTCTTCCAACTTCAACCACATAGTATGTTATGCATATTGTACGTTTACTATATCAAATCTATGACTTCCTTTGAAGTAGGATATTATAACTAACTTCTAAATCATTTTAATTGGGCCAAATTTCATGATTTTTTTTTTAGTTTTTCATATTAAAACTCTAATGTTTAATTCTTATAATTTGGCACTCTTCTTATACATGTTATGAATTTTTATATAAAAAAACTCCCTAACTCTACCGCTAGAAATATTAGGACACATAACCTTTTTAAAATAATTTGAAATGGTACTATTTTACCAAATTGGCTATTATACTGAAATAAGAAGAAGATATTTTTTTAACTAAAAAAATCGCCCTTGCAGTCAATGATTGAACATGGGTTGCCGGCAATTATAGAGGCAAGTTATAATCATTACCGTTGGTTTCATTAAAGAAAAATGGCTGAGAAAATTTTTATTTTTTATTTTTTGTTTTTATCAACAGATTAATTTTGAGAACTTTCTTTTGTAAAAATATAGAAGAAGAAAGGATTTTACATATAATTCTAAAGTATGAATATTAAGGTTTCAATTGAGATAATATTTTTACTGTTTTGTTTTACTTTTTTACTGTTTTTTAAAAAATAAAAGTGTGCTACGGAGCTGCTTTCTAAAGCAACTTTAAAAAAATTTAAACTTTAGCTTCATTTGGGACAGCTTTCGTACTGCTTTTTAAAATGACTTTTTAGTACAAAATTTTCAAATTCAAGAAATTTTTGTACTAAAAAGCTGTTTTAGAAAACAAGAAGAAAGCCATCCCCAATGAAGCCTTCATTTGGGACAGCTTTCATCCTGCTTTGTAAAGCTATTTTTTAATACAAAAGTCTTTGAAAGCAGAAAAAATAGTGGTATAAAGCTGTTCCAAACGAAGCCTTACTTTCTTTACAGTTACTTTATAATTATCTCTATAAAAAACTACAACGGTCCCAAATAGATCCCGAATTAAACTATAATTTGCTAAAGTACTTGTGATGCATAAAAAAATTAAGGAGATAAACTATGTAATTTTATTTTGGCTTTTTTAGCCTTGGATGCTTCTAGCTAGGCAAACATAAGAAGGTGGAGAGTCACATGGGATAGCTATTTGGCCCCCCTAATTTATCAAGTAGGGCATCATGTGACAAGTAATTTGCTAGATACCTCCAAAATGGGGTATAATTTCAATTTGCAAGGGTCCCCAAAAGACTGGAGGTATTTCTATTTCTTCTTCTTTTTTTTTCTTCATCATTCTGAAAATAAATGAAAATATTTTAAAAGAAATTGAGTAGATAAAATGAAAAAAAATTATTCTATTAATAGTTTTGATGGTAAGATTAATAGGGACAAAATTGAGCTATCATACGTAAATACATTTTAACATATGAGTCATATGTTCCTTCAAAGATAAACCTCTTAATGACGTGACGAATTCTCTTACACTGAGAGTATAATTGTGATAATTTCTTAGTCTTTCGAATTTCATGACTTGGATAGAATTAATCTTAGGAAGATATCATTACTAATAAATCTGACTTTCACAACACTTTTTTTGACTTAAGGCAAGGGATGACCTTCACGACCTCAAATTTGACAACTACGGCAAATTAATTTGGCGTCAAGACGCGTAGATCACTCATTAATGCTCACCGAATGGAGCTCAGATGGACGAAGAAGAAGGAGAGGTTGTGCGGAGCGAGGGCAAGGGATCACCTAGCCTCTACGACGTGCTCTCTCACGAACGATATGTGTAGTTCTAACACAAGTTAAAACGGGTGCCTAACCATATCCATGGTGGTGGTTTACAAATTGCAACTATAAATTGCTACATAAAACTCATATTTTTAGTAACGTATACATGTGGTAAATAAACTCATATAATTTAAGACAATTTGATAGAGCATAGTAGGCCTGATGCTACGAAGAAGTGCCTCTAAGTCTTTTCATTAAATGTGAAGGCCAACAAAGTCGGCCACACAATCATAATTCATGGGAACGCATCCACCTCGCATCATAAGGGCCTATGACTCATATATTAAAATTTGTGGTACCCCGAAATCCACGTAAGGAGTGGGAGAAATTAGGTATAAATTGGATTATATACCTTACAAGACAAAATGATATAAGATTCAAAGATATATGAACAGTATGCCTAACCAAATGCATGTGAGTTTGTAGCTTGCTTGCTAAACTATTGATGAAAGAGACATCTTCAATCACCAAGTTGATGAAGCCAAGTAAAAGATCATTAAATATTATCACAAAAAAAAAAAAAATCATTTCATGATTGGTTTTCACATCTATGATTGCTTGTTAATAAAAAAAAAAAAAATAAAAGAGTACAGGTTGGTAAATATTCTTACAAATTTATCTAATTTAATATGATACTGATGGTTATCAAGCCCTTCATAGTGTTTTCTTTTATACAGATTGATTGGAGTTGGGTGGACCTGGATGTAACATGGAAGCTACTGCTTCTCTTCCAAATTATTTTATAAAAAACTTGGAATCTTTCCAGTTTGATCACCATATTGTAGGCCAAGATTTATTGACTTAGCAGGCAATACACAGATGAAAGATGCCTCTTTCCAGGTTGAGTTAAATAAGTTCTTGATAACTTTATCTAACTCTAATAAATTTTTTTTTTTCTTGTTACAGAGCTATGTTTGGTTTGAAGGAAAGTAAAAGAACAGTTAAATATCATTTAGGATGACTTTCTTATTGCTTTTTATAAAGGTATTTTATTATAAAAATTTCTATTATTTCAAGAAATTTTTGTACGAAAAAACTGTTTAAAAGCAGTAAAAAAGCTGTCCCAAATAAAAGTTTAGTGTTTTTTGTTTAATTAGAAAAATGATTATTGTGAATTGTTATATTTTCAACCTATGTGATTTCTGTTGGGCCAAGTTAATAAATGCTGTGAATTAAAGTAGAATCAAACAGAAAGGAGAACTAGTAGCATTATTTAACAGTAGCTTTAAAATTGATGATAAAAATTAGTATTAACTGTGATTAAGACTATCACTGTTAGTGGCGATTAAAACTGCTACAAATGCTGGCGTTTTAACAACGACAAATTTCCTCTATTATCTCACCTGCTCCAACTCTTTTTTTTTGGGGGGCAAAATTAAGGGCTTGACCCTTTCTATTAAAAGAACAAAAGATTACAATGGTATACCAAATAAAACTTAGCCTAAATGAAAAAGATAGGCTAAGACAAAAAGAAGAAAAAAGTTACAGCTATGATAATAAAAAAGCGAATCCAAAAACAGACAGGAACCCTATCTGGTCTGGACTCAGAACAAGCCATTGTGATCAAGAATGTAGTTAGTTGAAGTCTCATTTGGTTGCCCGAAGACCTTCCTAAAGGAGTAAGCAAGTGTCATCATTGTCCACGGCCCAAAAATAACCAGCCAAAAAGCCAAAAACTTCCAGCAACGAGATCAGCAATCATAAAAACCACCAGCATTCGGATGAGGTTGGGCAACATAACATGTCGCCAGCAAACCCGAATGGCCAATATGCTCAAGAAAAGAACTGCAGGCACCCAAGGCAACCAAATGCAGCTCCAACTCTTTTTACTCACGAGATTCCAGCATGATCGATTGAGTCCTAGCTAGTTTCATTCTTTAGCTAAGGACCAAGATCCCTCCTGTGCTGAGAATATCAGTTTTTTTTTTGCTTTATTGGTATAAGAAATCACATGTTATCCTTATAAATATTATATCATTGACAAAGTATTGATGATTATGAGAATATCAGTTTTTTTCTTTGATTTTCTTAAATAATTAAAAACAAGTAATAAAAAATGTTTAATTGGAATAACTTATATCCTATGTTCAAGGAGCTAAAGATAAAACTTTTTAAATTCAAATAGCAATCTTAAAATAGCATAATAAAACTAATATTAAAGAAATTAATTAATAATGACATAATTTTTAATATTTTAATAACCAATAAAACTAATTTAGAAAATACCTCTTAATATATTTTTAGCATATCCGTAATTCATAGCATAATTTACACTATTTTGATTGTTATGAAATAGGATGAAAATATAGTGATAAAGGCTTAATTTATAAGCATTTATGTCTAATTATTAAAGCACTTGAGATTGAGTGAGAAAGAGTCTATGTGATGTAGCATATTATGTGAATGAAGAAAATCAAGTCAAACGTCGAATTACAATAACTAAGATCAAAGTTCATGGAAAAATAAAAGAAAATGTCAAATTATAAGAGCCCAATAAACAACCCATAGTTTTAAATATTGTAAATATAATTTATATTTTTTTGCTCCTCTAAAAACTTATACATCCAGCCGTGATATGATTAGATAAGGATTTAGAATTTAAAATAGGTGGTTAGAACAATTTCTCATTATTGCAACCTATCCCCCATTTCTCCTACCTTTCTCTCCAAAGTAGTTGCCTAAGATCATGTAATTCTTATAAATATGAGCTGAAACGATTTAAAATTTTATTTATGAATAAAATATTTTGATGGAGAATTTCTCTTCATTTACTTGGTGCTTGATCATATTAAGTGGTTTGCCTATCTTTAGGGAGTTGTGTAGTTATGTCTTAATTTATTTTCTTTGAGTTATTTATTACCCCTATTAAACACCGACATGCTACGTACAATATTCTATATACGTCATCTAAGACTAATAGACCAACAACTAAAACCTTAAAAAATATTCTTTCACATAGCTTTCGGCCCAAACCACACTTATACCTCTTAGACCTACTCTTATAACCTACACTTCAACCTCCTCTTTAAATTTATCAAAATCCACCATCAACTTCAGATCCAACCCCCCCCCTAAGGAAAAAAAGGAAAAAAAATCTTATGACACCTAATCAATTTGTCAAAATTATCTTGAAAACTTAACCAACATAATTGATTCCTTATAACTTAGTATTCTTAAAAATGATATTAAGACCAAGGAACTATTGGAGGAGTCTAGAGCTCATATACTTGTCCTAAAGGATAAAATACAAGCTATTCTAAATCATTTGCATAAGAATAGAAATCCAGTCCTATGCCCTTCCCAAAATCACAATTCACATTAGAAGTTAATGGTTTTTAGATAAATCAAGGAGAAGGCCAACCTAATCAGAGATAACACAACAATAGGAATGGAGGTAGAAGTGACCATCCTCAAAGAATGATGAAGATTTTAATCATTCTTCAAGGGAGGAGAGTAAAAGTTGAAGCCCTCATTTATGATAGTTCATGACCCCAGTAGCTTCATAGATTGGTTAGTCCAAATGAATGATTTCTTTGATTGATATACGATAGAGAACAATAAAGGAGTTAATTTTTTTTCAATAAAAATTAATTGGATAGGAAAAATTCAATAGATAAATACCTTAGCAAAGTAATAAAGATTGGGAAGAACCACTCTCACTTAGATAGAGATGAAATAGATGATGAGGGAAAAATACTACCTAAAACATCATAATAAGAAATAGCATGGATAAATATTGACCTTAAGAAAATGTAGTCTTCTATTTATAGAATACTTAAACACCTTTAAGGACCTAATTTATAGAGCTGACTATACATATAATGATTGATTCCTAGCCAATAAAATTGTCACTGAACTTAGGACTAAATTATAAAATGTGGTTGAATTATTTAATCTTCAAATTTTATTAAAAAAGCATTTCAATTTACTATTTTAGTCAAACAATAAAAAGAATCTACACCACTATCTATAATTAGGACTTAAACCCTTTCTAATTAAAGTCATAAATTGATAGTTAAACCTATTGTACCTATTAACCCAACCCAACTACGAAAAACTTCTACTAAAGGAAGATTTAAAATAACAAAAATAATAATATAGTTTAAGTCTCACAAGAAGGGGCACTTGAAAAATCAATATAAAGCTTAAATATTGTAAAATCAATACAATCAATTTGGATTTTAACTTCATATTCCTAATCTTAATTTCACACTTACAAATTTTACTACTTACCGAAAAATCTCTAGTTGAAAACAAAACAAACAAACTAGATGCTAACAAATTCAAAAACAAACTCAAAGCATCCAGTGCTTAGTCAAGTAGAAAAAATGACTTTCTCCTAAATAATAAAAAAATGATAAGAAATTGTAGAGATAAATATTGTAATTCCACCACATCAAGTTTCTCCTTTGCCTCTTGTTGAGTCAGACTATACACTATGGGATGCATCAGGGTTCTACTGACCACAATAATAAACTCCCTCAAAACTCATCTTGTTGACCCACCTGAGGGTCTCCCTTTGAATTTGCCTCCACCATGGGTCAACGCCCTGACTAACTCCTCTAAAAGGATGGTTATTTCATCTAACTCTGACTAACCTTGATTTCTGGTCTGCCTTCTAGTGCTCTATATGGACACTGCACCACCTTGTTACCTGCTTAGCCATCCCTGAAGCATTGACTTGTACACCGAAAGCATCAATATGTATACCTCCTCCTATAGAAACCATAAACAAGATCACTTCTAACTGGTATAGATCCTTCAAAACTCCTAGATATATACTGATTGATGCTTTCCCACTAAAATCACCAATCTCTACTCTAGATCTCTTCCCACTAAATGCACTCTTGGAAAGCTCTCCTCCAAACCATTTCCTATTCATATCTCATCATTTCTGCGTGGACATCAAGTAGCTCTCTACTAATCTAGCTCTCTCTATGAGCTCTAAAAATTTACATATGTGAAATGGTATTAATGGGTGCCACATACTATATCTCAAACCTCACAGAAAATGATAACACTTCTCCTCATGGCTATTGACCAACTGGGGAGCACAATTGGCAAGATCTATTCACTCTACATCATACTTCATCACCATCTTAGTCCTTTTCTCTAATCTTAGAAAGGACATCTACATCTATTATCTGGCAGATGGAGACACGAACCAACTCTTGGAAGTCTCCACAATTTCCTCCTAAGAGATCTCTATATTTGACCTACCTTAGGATCTTTCCCTTTGTTTGACTATCTACTAGCACTCTTTTTCACCATCCAATAAAAAAAAAATGCAACCAAAACCTTTCTACTTCATTACACTACATATTATAAAAAGATTTTTCTATTCTCATTAACTAGAAATGCAAATGAACCGAGCTAAGCCGAGCTTCAGCATGTTCGATCTCAAGCTCATTTGCTAGGACCTTGTTCGAGTTCAACTTGATAAGATACAAGCTTTTTTGGTTGCTGATTGAGCTTGAGCTTGTTCAGAAAGCTCATGCTCGAGCTCAATTAGTTTTTTTTGTTTGAGCTTTTTTTTTTAGGCTTATCAAACATCTTAATGAACTGCTCATTAACGTGTCCACTTGCACATCAATTTAAATAAAATAAAGTAATTAAATCCCAACACAACAAGTAAATCCATTATGCAGCTCCCACTTTCTGCTTCCGTTCGAATGTGGTTCCAATTTTTTTCATTTTATACAATAAAAAATGGAGAATTTTTTCTATGAGCTCTAATCTAGCTCTCTCTAATCTAGCTCTCTACTAATCTAGCTCTCTACTAATCTAGCTCTCTCTATGAGCTCTAAAAATTTACATATGTGAAATGGTATTAATGGGTGCCACATACTATATCTCAAACCTCACAGAAAATGATAACACTTCTCCTCATGGCTATTGACCAACTGGGGAGCACAATTGGCAAGATCTATTCACTCTACATCATACTTCATCACCATCTTAGTCCTTTTCTCTAATCTTAGAAAGGACATCTACATCTATTATCTGGCAGATGGAGACCCGAACCAACTCTTGGAAGTCTCCACAATTTCCTCCTAAGAGATCTCTATATTTGACCTACCTTAGGATCTTTCCCTTTGTTTGACTATCTACTAGCACTCTTTTTCACCATCCAATAAAAAAAAAAAAAATGCAACCAAAACCTTTCTACTTCATTACACTACATATTATAAAAAGATTTTTCTATTCTCATTAACTAGAAATGCAAATAAACCGAGCTAAGCCGAGCTTCAGCATGTTCGATCTCAAGCTCATTTGCTAGGACCTTGTTCGAGTTCAACTTGATAAGATACAAGCTTTTTTGGTTGCTGATCGAGCTTGAGCTTGTTCAGAAAGCTCATGCTCGAGCTCAATTAGTTTTTTTGTTTGAGCTTTTTTTTTTAGGCTTATCAAACATCTTAATGAACTGCTCATTAACGTGTCCACTTGCACATCAATTTAAATAAAATAAAGTAATTAAATCCCAACACAACAAGTAAATCCATTATGCAGCTCCCACTTTCTGCTTCCGTTCGAATGTGGTTCCAATTTTTTTCATTTTATACAATAAAAAATGGAGAATTTTTTCACTGTGTGGGACTAAGGAGACGCAAGAGTGTACGATAATGCGCGAGAGCTTTTTTTTTTTTTTTTTTTTTTCATTTTTTCTGCCAAGCAAGATGGACAAGTGGGAGTAGGATTTTTGAAAAGATAGAAGTCTAAATTAAATTATTAAATTAGTAAATTTAATCAAGCTATAATCTTGCATCTTAATCAAGCACTAATCGAACTTGTTCGCGAGCTTTAACGATACTGTTCATGAAAATGAATGAACTAAGAGCCAAAGCTATTCAAGCTTGTTTATTTAGCTATTAAACATTTATCAAAAGTGTTCAAGTTCATTCATTTATCTTATCAAAAGAATATGTATGTGCTCTTATCGAGCCGAGTTACGAGCAGCTCGTGAATGCCCGGTTCATTTGTCACCCTATCATTAACCAATCCACAACTACTTGAGACTCAACAATACCTTGGAAATGATCAGGTGGCTTCAACCTCATAATTAACTATAAATGTTTAACAACCTCATCACCCTTAACTCCTACCATTCTACCTGAGCCTCACTCATTAGTAGGGCCAATAATTCGACAAATTGCATCATTAAATAAAAACTCATAGCCCCCATAGTACTCTGAACTATTGCAGCTTGATTGGAACTCTGCCTATCAGTTGCCTCTTGGTCTTTGGGGTTCGTGATACAACAAAACTTTAATCTATGAAATATAAAAATGGTTCAATTATACTTATACTTACACAAACTGACAAGAAAATTCATAAACTAAACTCCCAACTCTTCCTCTTACTAATACAAATTATTTCCTATAGTTTTAGTTATAATCCAATCCTACCAAACCATTGCTCTAATGCCACCCTTTGACGTTGTAGGATTTAATGGAAGGATTGAAACCTTAATCCTATATTTAAACAACTCAACCACTAATATAGACAACAAGAGCTACTATATTCTAATAAATAAAGAATATAATATATTTTTTTTTATCAAAAATAGAATAAAATTAGTAACGGGAATGACTAACAAATATAATCCAAAGGCTTTTCTATCTCATCTCTCTTCTTCCCTTCTTTCAATTTTTTCCTAGCCAACCAATCAAGTGAGGGAGTCGGTGATATATATATATAGTTCATAACCTAGCACCGCAGCGCTCATCAGATCGATCAGTGTCAATGTGCTCTACTTCAGAATTTTCATATTTTTCAAAAAAAAATTATTTATCATAGTTGAGTTATTAAAATATTTCATCTAAGACTTGGTGTCATAGTGCATGTTCATTTTCTCTCCTTACCCAGAGAGCTCATTGTTGCAGCGTTGCCAATACCGATGTCACATGCTCATAGGGGAATTTTGAAACTTTAGAATTTTACTTCTATAGCCCACTTATTAATCAATTAATCACTAGAAGGTTGATAATTATAATTAATAAATATTTAGTTTGATTAACCTTAATTACCTAGATTTTGAAATAGTGGATATTACATATATATTAAGGACATCATATTTTTTAGCATAAGTGAGATAGACACCTACACTATCTTAGGAAATTTTTTGAGACTCTTAGGAAAGAAAATTTTACATAAATTTAAAGAAAAATTTCCTTTTATAAATTGAAGTGAATTTTTTTTTTGGATTTATCATTTTCACTGCTGGAATAAAACCTTAACTTGTCAAAGATAAACAATCTTAGACTGACAATCTCCTAAGAGTTTTACTAATGTTAGGAGTTCCATGGATTAGCCAGTTTCTATAGATGGTTCAAAAAAAATTTTTGTACTTTTATATCTTCAATTACTGACATACTAAAATTAGATAAATTCTATTGAACCCTAGCAACATAAAAGGTCATATATCAAATAATGGTTCTTATGACTTCTGACACAATTCTTAGGCTTCCTAATTTTTCTGAAGTCTTCGAAGTGAATTGTAATGCATCTACAGTTGAATATGGAGGAATAATAAATTTAGAAAATCATCTACCATCTTTCTTGGGTTAAAAGCTAAATGAAAAAATAGAGATATTCAACATATGATAGAAAATTTTATGCAGTCCTTCAATCTTTGAGACACTGGCTATACTATATTTTATTTAAAAAATTCATTAAAAATTCCGATAATCAAATAATTTTCAATACCTAAAAAATAATTTACCATAGTTATGCAAAATGGGTTGAGTTACTATAAGATTACTCCATCCCTTCTCAGTATTAGAAAGATCTTCTAATATATTACATCTTAAGATTGCCTAGTACAACTCAAGGGTATAACATTTTTATAGTAACGGACAGTTTCTCCAAGATGGCCCATTTTTCACCGTGCTCCAATATTAATGATGCTTCTCATATTGCTATACTATTCCTTAAGAAAATTGTGCATCTATGTAGCTTTCCTCCAACAATTATTTCTCATCGTGATATTAGGTTCATTTCATTCTCTTAAAAGACTTTATAAAAATTATTTTGCCCCAAATTTATCTAGCTCATCTTCTTTTCATTCTCAAACTAATGGACAAATTGAGTTTGTAAATTAAACATTAGGAAACCTACAAAGTTGTCTTATAGAAAAATGCTTATGAAACTAGCACTTACATTTATATACATCTAAATTTGCATATAATAATAATATCTCTAAAAATATCAAATCCTCTCCTTTTAAAATAATGTATGGTCAAAAACATAGGTGATCGATTGATGTAATGAATCTTCCATCTCATGCATTTTCTAATTTCATAGACATTCAAAGCCTATATGATACCATAAGGCAACAAATTATGTTAAGGATAAATATGCTTCTAGGGTAAACCATAATTAATTCATAAAAAAAATTAAAGAAGGTGATTATATTCTAATTTGGATTCACCATGAGTAATATCAAATATTTATGTTTAAGAAGTTACTAATAAAGGCTTATGGCCCCTTTTTTTTAAAAAAAATAGATCTAATGATTATCAACTTGATTTTCTTGTTGATTGCTAATTCATTTTATTAGTAATATTGAAAAAGGGGTTAATCAACCTCCACTTTTTTTAGATTAACTATTTGGTAGGAGACATAGTTCCTCACTTGCAAAATCTTTCAATTTTTGAAATCACTTTTATAATCATTAAAGAAGTACTAACTAATCTAGCTACTAAGTGTAACTTTTTAGTTCGTTGGAAAAATAAATCATCTAGTTATGATATATGACTGACTCGTATTGACTTAAATACTTTGGCCCCATAATTGATAAAAGACTTTTTGAATTTAACTCTATCGAGCAGAGTTTAGTTGAGCCCAGTGGAGTTGATGTAGCACATCATTTGGATGAATAATCAAGCAAAAGCCTATGTATAAGAACTAAGGCCAAGGCTTAAGAAAAAGATCAAAGAAAAGAAACATTTATAAGAGTCCAATCAAGATTTCAATAAAGAGAAAATATATTTTAAATATTTTAAATATAATTTATATCTTTTTTTTTTCATCTAAAAACTTATATTGCAAGCCATGATATTGTTAGGTATGGATGTATTAAAAATATGTCATTGGAACTCTTATTCATTTTTGGAAATCTAACCCCTCATTTTTTTTTCATCCAAAAATAGTTATCTAAGAGTCTTATAATACTTATAAATATGGATTGAAATACATTATGATTTTATTGATGAGTGAAATGTTTTGGTGGGGAATTTCTCTTCATTTACTTCGTGCTTAGTGGATTCAAGTAGTTTACCTATCTTTGGTGAGATAGGTAGTTATCTTTGTATATATATATTTTTAAATTTTTTGTTACCCCTCATAAATTCCTACTCCATCCTCTTCTTCCAAATCATAAATATCCTTTATAACAAATGAACAAAAACCAAAACCTTAAAACCATTCTAAATAATTTCACATAGCTCTCAACCTAACTAGGGATGCTTTGAATATATTCAAATTCCCTACACCTTAATATTATCAAACTCTATCATTAACTCCAAATTAAAAGTTCAATTCCTAAGCTTACTTTCACTTCATTTTTTTCCATTTATCCCACATAAAAGCCACTCCCTAAAACAATCTTCGAAATCAGCCCAAACCAACCCAACTTAGACAAGTGCTTTCCTTTCTACTAATAAACTTTTGTAAACTTCTCATCATTCCACCATAAACATTAGAATAAACCTCGAAATATCTAGTCTATTTGAGCTTATACTCAAAAAGAAGAAGAAGAAGAAATTTTTTGGTTTTCCCAAAATTGTTTTTCCATGTGGAATAGGTTCACTCTAATCAAACACAACTTGGGCACCATTCCCTTTTACCTATTGCAAGCACTAAATCCGACTATATTAGTGAAGGCTTTATTTGGGATAGTTTTCTTACTGTTTTTTAAAACAGTTTTTTAGTATAAAAAATCTTTAAACTAAAATTTTTTGTTCTATAAAATAATTTTAAAAAGCAATAAAAAAGTTGTCATAAAAGAAGTCTAAGAAAATGCTTAAGGCTATGGGCGTTTGGGGTATTATATTTCTTGCTTTTCTTTTACATAATAATTTCATTAATCGTTTATTTATTGTACACTATTTACATGTGAAGAATTGGAAAAATTGTTAGGTACGGAGTGCGCACCGTCCGCACAAGCACTGGGTACCACTGGGTACCCAGCAATACCAAGTGCAGGTACCGCTAGGTATTCAATATTTTTGCGAACGGTGAGAATCGTCACTGTCCACACTCCGCACCTAATAATATCTTGAAGAATTGGGCGTTGGATGGTTGATAGGTCGTAGAGCTTTAAAAATACATATCTCCATCCATGATGAGCTTTCAGCAATATATTAAAAAGAAGGGCCTAAACAGGCAAAAAAAGCCGCTGATTTTTTGCTCCAACGGCAACTGCGCCTCAACTAGCGAGCCCTTACGTACACGGAATTGCCTGTAACAACGGTGGGTAATTATGCTTGGAAGTGGAAAGAGAAATTAGTGTCAGAATGTGGAATTTTTATTGCGTCCTCCCACCTGACGTAGAGATACGTCCTCCCACCGCCAAAAAACTCAGTTTTTGCTCGGTATTGCTAGGTATTATTTGATAATAACGAGGAATATCATCATGTGAAGACTAATACCGAGTTATACCGAGCTGTATCGAGCAATACCGAGCAATACAAAAAAATACAGAGTTCTTTCTAGGAAAAACTAGGTATTTTTTTGTATTGCTCGGTATAACTCGGTATTGGTCTTCAAATGATGATATTCCTCGTTATTGTTTGGTATTGCTCGATATTTCTCATTTTTTAACGCGAATTTAGCTCTGGGAGGACGTATCTCTACGTCAGGTGGGAGGAGGACGCAATAAAAATTCTAGAATGTGTGACGCGTTTGTTTATATAATCCTTTTAAAATTATATTATGTGATATTTGAAAAATCTAATATTGCCTTTAATTAATTCATTTTTAATTTAATGATTATAATAATAAATATAAAGATATTTATATTTATTTTAAAGCTAAAATGCTTAATTTTTAAAAAATTTGAATGAGATTTTGAAGATAATTTTGCTAGTTGGTTTCTAATTTTGATGTAATGCAGTGAATAAATGGTGGAAATAATCTTAATAATCTTGAATATTAATATGTCATAAAAAATTTATTTGATTGGACATAAATCTCGATGTATATTGATACTAAGAGCTTTTAAATTAAATTTAGGATTATCTGAAGTCTGACTTTAACAAATTTATTGTCAAACTCGGCCTCGACGAGACAAACCTGTTAATTAAAAGTGCTTCCGATCGAACTCCAAATGATCCCAACTCAAGCATTTAAAGCATAATGTGAAACTTCGGGGCATTAATCAGAGAATTAAAGAATATTCAAATCTTACATGTGTGTAAATCCAACAAGATAAAAATCATTAAGACTCCAAAATGCGAAAAATAATAATTTATAATTGAGTAAGGCAATATGAGCCATTCAATAATGTTTCGAATTTTATTTATATTTATGATGCACGTTACTATAAAAATCTATAAATATGTTCTCTCTTCACATAAAAGGTGCTTTGACCTTAGCTTAAGATTCAAGAGAGATTAGAGGCTAGCATAACCACTAGACCACTGCCATCAGAATACCATTTGATTGTAACAATCGATCCATAGCCCAATTGCCGCCATTGAACCACCACCTGATCGTTACATCTGGAATGACGTCTCTCCACAACCATTGTATTTCCATCTTCTTACCATCGTTGCCTGGTTTTGATTCTCAAACCATCGTTGCATGGTTTTAGTCCTTTGACCATTATAACCTGATTATGATCTTTTGACCACCATTGTCCAACTATGATCATTTGACTAATTGTTTAATTAAGGTCCTCCAACCGCCAATTCTCAATAACGATTCTCTGACAATCGTTGCTCGGCTATAATCCTCAGCACATCATCTCTTAAAGAGGATCCTCAAGATACCATCTCCCAACTACGATCCATCATTGCCTGACTATGATATTTCAATCATAATCGCTTGACTACATTTTGAAGATTGTGCCACTGGACTACGATTATTTGATCTTTGTCGCCATAACTACTATCCTTGGAGCATCATTGCCTAACTACAATGATCTTATGTCCACTATTATCAAATTCATCCTTTAACTATCATTGCAAAACTATAATCCTCTGATCATTATCATTAGACTATGATCTTCCTTCCAGTGTCACTTGACTATAATTCTTTGATCACTATTATTTGACTACAATCCTTTGACCACCATTGCCCGAGTATGATTCGCCATTACCATCTTTTAAATTATCATCTCTCAACTATGATTCTTAGATTACTATCACTTGATTATGATCATTCAATCATTATCACCTAATTATTATTCATTGACCATCATAATTAGACTAAGATCTTTCAACCTATATTTGATGACTATGTCCTTCAACCACTATAACTTAACAATGATGCTTGATGGACCATTGTTTGGCTATGGTCCTTCCACTACCATCACCTAACTATAATCCTATAACTAATGTTGTCCGATTACTATCATTTACTTATGATCATCTCCCAAATTTAGTACTGCACCCATCATCTCCAGAATATAATCCTCTCTCTACTATATCTTAACTATTCTCCTCCAACTACTATTACAAGATTATAATCTTCTGACCATTATCATCCAACTAATTTCCTCAGATTAGTGATTATAATATCCATATAGTAAATAATAAAATAAATGCCCTGCCAACCTATTTAGCATATGATAAAAAAAAGTAAGGAAGAATGATCTTTTTAAATGGCTTTATTTAATTTCCTATAATCTATATAAATCCTCCCTCCTGAAATAGTTCTAGTGGGTATAAGTTTATTATGTATATTTGTTATAATAGTTAATCCTCCTTTTTTAGGTGTATAATGAATAGGACTAACCCAAAAACTATATGTAATATGATAAATAATCATAACATCCATTCATTTGAGAATATCTTTTTTAACAACATCTTTCATTAAAGGGTTAAGTCTTCTTTAAGCGTCAGCTTTTAGTTCTATGCATGCAAATTGAGAGATTAATCCCCTTAATATCAATAATCGTCCACCCAAAAGCACTTTTAAAATTACTCAACACCCTAATGAACTCACTTTCTTAATGTGATTCTAAATTTGCTAAAATAATTACAAGAATAGTAGAGTTATTACCCAAAAAAATATACTTGAGATTACAAGGTAAAGCCTTAAGCTCTAAAATAGGGGATTCCCTAATGGATGGTTTTAAAGTTTTCTCAAAAGAGTATATTTCCAGTAATGCAAATTTTTCATTGATTAAGTTTTCATTCATTACTACATATTCTCCGGACATTTTTTTATTATCTTTAACTTCTTCCTCTTTTGATAATCCCCTTTCTAACAACCCTTCCTTAATATTCTCTATTACCAAATCTTCTAAATCCACCCTAAAGCAATCTTTATTCTTCTCTTGAGAAAATTTGATAGTTTTAAATACATCAATTTTAACTTCCTAATCTTGAACCCTCATAGCCAATTCACTTTTTTGTACATCAATCATTACTTTTCCAGTGGCTAAGAATGATTTTCCTAAAATGAGACATATTTCCTTATATCCTTTCATATATAGAACAATAAAATGAATAGGGAAAATGAATTTATCAACTTTAATCAACACATCTTCTATTACTTTTCTAAGGTAAGTGAAAATTCTATTAGCTAACTGAAGAGTAACAGAAATAGGATGAACCTCTCCTATATTTAGTCTTTTAAAAATAGAAAGCGCCATAAGATAAATACTACATCCTAAATAACATAAAGCCCTCATACATGTCTCAAGTAGTTAAAGGAATGAAAAAAACTCCTCGGTCAGTAAGTTTTAAGGAAGTTTCTTTTGAATTATAGATCTACACTTTTTAGTTAATTCCACAGCTTCATATCCCCCTAGCTTCCTTTACTTGTTTAAAATATCCTTCATGAATTTTGCATATGTGAGCATCTATTCTAAAGCTTCATATAAAGGTATATTAATAGTTAATTTTTTAAACACTTCTAAAAATTTTGAGAACTACTTATCTAGATTTTGTTTGATCAATCTCTGAGGGGAATGTGGTGGTGGTCTCTCTTCAACCTTCCTAATAACCCATTCTTGTTCTTTTATAAATTCAGGTTATTATGTTGAAGATTTATTTTTAACTTTACTCAACTTCACTATCATCTTTTTAATGTAAATCTCTATCTTTGTATGGATCTCCTAAATCTTTCCCACTTCTAAGTTGGATATTATGACATTTTTTTCTATTTTTTATAATTAATCAACCTAGCGAGTTGCCCTATTCAATCTTTAATTTTTTTAAGAGCATAAGATTGATTTTGTACTTGGATTCCTAATTATAAAATAATACTTTTCAAGGCTATTTTCTCATTACTATCATGATAAAGTTGTTCAAATTTTGAGAGATAGTGTTGCAGTGCTACGTGTCTAAATTCTACAGTACTAAGATCTTTAGAATTGATGGTGAAATCATCACATCTGTTTGCCCTATTTTTAATCTTCAAGTTATCCAATTTTTTATAAATTGCTACAACTTATGTATTCAAGATTGATAGAACACCAGTTTCAAAAAATCTAGCTATTTTTTTAAGATTTATCCTATAGCTGACCATTAAAATTTATTAGTAGTCATTTTCTCTATTAATTTATAGGCTTCCTCAAATGGCTTAGACATTAATGATCCTCCCGGTGTAGTATTGATTATAACTCTAAGAGATCCCACTAATTCATTATAAAATATTTGAATAATTAACCAATCAGATAATGTTTAAAGCATAAATTTTCTAAGCATTTTCTTAAATCTTACCTAGCTCTCATAAATGAATTATCCTTCAAACTGAGTAAAATAAGTTATGTCATTTTTAAATTTGTTAGTTTTTTAAGGTGAAAAATAATTAGCAAGAAAGTTATGAGCTAACTCATTCTAAGTAGTTATAGCGCCTAGGGGTAAAGAATTCAACCACATTTTAGCTTTATCTCTTAGAGAAAAGGGAAATAAACTAAGCTTAATAGTATCATCACTGATCCCATTATACTTAAATATTGCTCAAAATTTTAAGAAACTAGCTACATATAAATTGAGATCTTCTATAGGAGTTTCCTCAAACTAAGAGTTTTGAACAATTTGAATAATAGCTGATTTAAATTTAAAATTATTAGCTTGGATTGCAGGTATATTTATGCTCTGATGAATTACGTATATTAAAAAGTTTGCATAATCCTTAGGAGACCTAGAATGATTTTTCTCTAACTTAGGTTTAGTCATTTTTAAAACTTTTTGATTTTTTGAATTTTAGAAAGGGTTCTCTCAATTTTAAGATCAAATAATAGAAGTTTCTTTTTATGTCTAAAAAGTATGCAACCCAAAAAATATATAATTAGTTATCAAAGCAATTAAAAAAAATATAAGTAGTTTTAACTATACAATTAATTTAACAATATAGTTAAAATTTTACAAAAATGAAATACTTCTTCAATAATAATGCCAAAAGCTTGATGAGTGCTTGCTATGGAGTGTAATTTTGAATTCTAAAATTGTTTAAGGCTTTATCTCCTCTAAATAATGCTTAATTTTATATATATATAAAAATAATAAACCCCACTTAATATACACAAGTATAAGTGTCGAGTCAAGTAATAAAGTGATAGGGTAGAGTGTCGAACCCTTAAGGATGTATGCTTTTTCAGCAATCAACTACAATTTTTTACTCTAATTATAAAATTATCCTACTAAAATAAAATTATTGGTCATGGAGATTCAATTACTGAATAAAAATAAAAAAATAATAAATATAATATTTAAATAAAGTATTTTGGACTCTTGAATATAAATATTTACATATTTTTTCTTTCTCTTCTTGAATATAAAAAAAAAAAAAAAAAAAAAAAAAAAACTTTTTTTTTTTATATAAATATTTACATATCTTTCTTAAAGAAATTCTTATTTTTAATATGATTCAGAGCATCTACGTCCTTAGATTTCTATCGAGCTTGTAGGGGAGAAAAGGATATCTATTGATCTGCTACAGTTATATCATCTCTTTAAGAACCTAGTATATTTTAAATCCCATGTCTGGTTATATAAACATATTATTTTGATATTCCTAGTTGTTCTTGCATTCCTCCATTGAGGCTATATATCACATTAGGTTTTAACTACACATATGTCTATTATGTGCATTGAATGAACAACGAGATAATATTAAAAATGTCATTTAACTTTATAACACAAGAATCTTCTTTAGTACATAATATATTTTATACATCATCAATCTAAAACTAAAGATTTTGCTAGATATGGAAGAAAATATAAGCAACTGGTGCTGCGGTGCTTGAAAGATCAGCATTGTTGTGCCCATAAAATGAACTAACATCGATTCACTATTCTTTTACATCCATCGCATTGTTTGTTGATGTGGATCAGTAACTTAGTGAACAATCACATCATTTTAATGATATATCATGCATGTCTTTTGGAAGTTGCAACTGCTACGCCATGACACTACATACATTTGAAAGATGCAGCATTGTAATTACAATTTTGGTATAGAAGTGTGATAGATTGTGATGCTATATTGCTTGAAGACAGTTAACATGGTGCTACAAAGCTGATAATTTTGATGTCATGGTGCTGTTCAACAAAGAAGTTGGCACATCCATGTCAATATTGTAGTGCTTCGATTGTCACACTCCAGGATCTATATTGGAGAAATTACATATATTTTTCATTTTAACCATTTAACTAGAACTTACCAATGAACATAAAAAAGAAACATGATTACATTTTGGTTTTGTCTAGAGCCTCATATAGTAAGATCCTTATGTTTTCTTGAAAATATATAAAAATACATAATTAGCAGATATCCTAATAAGTAACTAAAATCTTATAATTAAAATTATTGCAAGATAAAAAAGAACAATATGCAATAAATCATGCAAGAAAATATATGCATCAATATCTATACTGATTATTTATATCAATTTGTCATTATTTAGTTCATCACTTCTCAATCTATTACATTATCGATCATAATATTAGTAATAATAAATAGTATTAATGCTAGTATTAATATTAATATCATTATCGATAATGTTAAATAGTATTAATGATAGTGAAAAGTATTAGTGACAGTCATAATATCAGTACATTATTCATAGTATTGTCAGTATTAGTATTTAAATATTTAATGAGTTTATCTTACTCTTATATTTATGACTCCCAATTAGTCCCCCCTTATAACTCCCAATTAATGTACTTCTTATAACTCCTCTTGAATTACATGAATCAGTCATCATGACTTCTTAGAACTCCGAATCAATCTCCAACTCCTTATAACTCCCAATCAGGGAATCACGTGGAGTTATTATATCATATATCTGATATTATTCAATACTTCATTTAAAATTTAATAAAATTATATCAAATCATTTAGAATATTAGGATATAATATATTTTTTTATAGATTTAGGGGAGATAAAATTCGTAGAAAATAAAATCATAAAAAATAGAAGTAAGAGATCGGATTTATCACTTATAATAAATATATAAAATTTGTGACAAGAATGGCTGATAATTATGATCCAAAGACATTTCTCTCACCTTTCTCTTCTTCCCCTATTTAAATTTCTTCATGGCCAAGAAACCAAGTGAGAAAATTAGTGGGGTGAGGTAGGGATATATATATATATATATAATATTCCTGACTTAATGCCAAAGCTCTCTATTTTTTAAATAAATTATTTCATATATTTGAGTTATTATAATCTCATCATCTTTAAAAAATGTAATCCTTGACATTTATGTATCAATCTAAGAGAGACAGACAGAGAGAGAGGATGATAAAAAAAAAGTTAAACTCATATAAACTAATTATAAAAATGAAAATCACATGTATATTCCGGCTATAAGCTCTAGTTTTATTTCAATTCTTCCAATAACATTGCTCTAATATCATTTTATTACACTCTAGGATATATATTGGAAGAATTATATATGGCTGTTATTTTAATCATTTAAATAGAGCTTACTAATTAATAACAGAAAGTCACATGATAATATTTTTATCTTATCCGGAACCTCATTTCAGAATCCTTACCCTTTCCTGAAAATATGTAAAACCACATAATGATCACATAATCCAATAAGAAATTAAAATCTTATAACTGAAATCAATGTAAGATAAAATAAAATAATATACTATAAATCATATAAGAAAATATATGCATCAATGATCTATATTGATTACATGTATAAATTTATTTTTCTATAGTTCATCATATCTCAATCAATTACATTATCAATAACAGTCAACAATACTAATGACATTAATAATATTAGTGTCATTAAAGTTAAATAGTTTTAATTTTAGTAACAATCATAATATCATTTCATTATTCGTAGTAGTGTGAGTATCAATATTCAAATATTTAATGATTGTATCATAAAATTAAGTATCTTTCTTCTATACTTATGACTCCCAATCAATCTCCATTTATAACTCTCAATTAATATACTCATTATAACTCTCTTTGAATCATGTGAATCAGTCGCCCTGATTCTTTATAACTATCAATCAATCTCTAATTTTTTATGACTCTCAATTAGTAAATCGCGTGGAGTTATTATATAATATATCTGATATCATTCAATATTTTCATTTAAAATGTAATAAAATCATATCAAATCGTTCAAAATATCAGTAGATAATGCATTTTTGGTAGATTTAGCGGAGATAAAATTCATAGAAATTAAAATCATTAAAAATAAAAGTAAGAAATTAGTCACTTATAATGAATAGACAAAATCTATAACAACAATGACTAACAAATATGATCCAAAGGTCTTTCTCTCTTATCTCTTTCATTTTTTTCCTCGCCAAGCAACTAAGTGATGGACTCAATGGGGTGAGACATGTATATATATATTATTCATAGCCTAGCACCGCAGCGCTCACCAGATCAGTGCCAAAGCGCTCAACTTAAGAATTTTTATGTTTCTCAAATTAATTTATTTCATATATTTGAGTTATTACACACACAGTGCCTTTGATGGCGCTACGTCAGTGATTTATCTGACGCCTCGTTGCTAAATGAGACTTATAATTTTATATCTTTTTTATATTTTTCCTGCACAACATAACTAAAATAACATATTTTCACTGAAAATATAACTTATAAAATAATATATAATTTACACTTATTAACTTCTTTCTCACTTATTTTTAAAAATTTTTGTGATAAAGCATTATTTTTTGCAACTAGAGTGACTAAGTTCTTTCCCACAATAACTTTATGATCAACTTTATAAGACTCTACAACCATCCCAAACAAGCACTAAAAATACCTTTAAATTCTTGGTCTTAAGCTACATTTTATATATTATAAATATCAATAATACATAAAGATGAATTACTAAAATTTAAATAAGATGAATATGTATAAACCCAATTAAATTAATACATTATCGTAATCCTAACTTATTTGTGGATAACAACCAACCTTACTGGTAGGCCTGAGTAAGTAAGAGAGTAAGAACCTATGTGAGAATAGAGAGTAAAGAAGGGATTTGGAGAATGAAAGATAATCTGAAAGATGCTAAGAGAATTAGAGATTTTAAAATAAGTTGGTTACCTCTACTAAAAGTTAAAAAAAATGAAAGTCCTCCCAAATTGTTCCTCATGACCCCTTTTTAAAAAGTAATGGGTGAGCTCGATACTGCCAAATGTGTGGCATGTGAGTACTATAATGTGGGTGATTAGCTTGGCGAGTTTCACAGTGCTTAATAAGAGGGGGTAGATCCGTGTGCAAGTTTTGAGGATGAAATGCTTGAGTACTTTGGTAGCTTTTATTGACCTATGTTGAGCCTCAAACTGCCTAGATGAGAAGGCGAGCGATCTGGGATTACATATCAGTCATGCTCAGTGGTCGATCAATCACATTAGAGAGAACTGAGGCTTCTTTAATGGGCACTTTCTTGTAGTTGAGTTTGGATGAAGGGATGGTCACCCCAAAATGGAGCGGGTGATTTATAGTGGAGTCGAACACTTGGTGGGTTCCAAGTTTCTAATTTGGAAAGGAATCTTCAAGTCGTCATGTGTTGGGTGAGTTCTTCAGCAAATCTAGATGAGTGACGCTTATTGATCGGGTCGGGTTGTATCTCCCTTTGACTCCCAGATGAATGTCGTTCTACTTAAATCACTTAGGCAAGTGCCTCCCTTGGGCCCCCTTGAACGGTGAGTTCCTCAATCATGACTTGTTCAGTAGTTGCTAAAGTTGTGAAAACATATGTGAGCATACAATATTTTCATATTCTTGAAAATAATTAGATTGGCAAGCACACATGTTGATACTATTTTATAAATGATTTTTGTAAGCTATTTTCACGAATATTTTGCTTTAAAGTCTTCATTAATTGAAAAAAAAAATTACTATATGCACTTTGCTCTATTTTATAAATATTATATAAGAGAGATTTACATAACATAATTTTTATATATTTATATATCAAATATCTAATCTTTAATATTTATTTATATTTTCATATGAATGAGACACTATAAAATTATTTAAATAAATATGAAAAATTATAAATCACATATAGAAATATCCAATATAAATACCTCAATATATAAAATAGTGAAGTAAATTCTTATTTTTTTATTACATTTAAACCAATTTAATTCTTATAAAATATCAACATTTATTAAAATAATAAAGAAAAACATTAAATGACAAAAATTATATTTTTACTAATAAAACAGCTTCATAAGATTTTTTATCAAATAAAAAAATTAATAATTTATTTTTTATACAATATCTACATCACAATACAATCAGACAAATAAGCAATATCTCAACCTTTTATAATCTACACTGATAAAAACAATTAATTCCTCGGCTTAGTGCATTTTCGTAAATGTGGCATCCGGACTATCTCTTTCTAGACTTCCAGAACTGCCCCTCTCCTTCATGTTATTTATTTCTGTAGCCAATTCAGACAAGCAAAAGACTTTCCGTTGCAGTTACTTAACGAAAAGAAAAAAGAACAAAACAATTAATGGTCCCGAAAGCGACCTCATCGGAGTTCACACGCTGTAATTTCGTTTTTCCATTTCGCTTTCCAGAAAATTTTTTTTAACAGAGAGGCAGTGAGCCGGGGTGTTAGGATGGAAAATTTATTAGGTGCGGAGTGCGCACCGTCCGCACAAATATTGGGTGTCTAACGGTATGCAGCGGTACTCAGCAGTAACGAGTGCGGGTACTGCTAGGTACCCAATGCTTGTGCGGACGGTTCTCCCTGTCCGCACTCCGCACCTAATAATCTATCGTTAGGATGGTTGAAAGTCTTCGTCCTATCCACAGAAATTCCAAATCTAGATCGGCATTAAATATGTGTGCGTCAAGTGGTTAAATAATGAAGAAGATGATGTTGATTTGCTATATATGCTACAATAAGAGTTAGAAAAAATTTGAATGTCTTGAAAGAAATTATCTCCCCTCTTGATAAATTTTCTACTCACCTTGATATTGCTATGGCTTTAATTCAGCATTTTCAAGGTCTCTTTAATTCCCCTAAACCTATAAATGAGTATAATTATTGCATTCATGTGTTGCTCAATTTCTTAGTAGCTCCTTTTTCTTATGAAGAGATCAAAGCGGTGGTTTTTTAAGGTCAATCGAGTCCTGCTCCAGGACGCGATGACTTTTTGAGTTTTATAAACTCTCCTGGCATATCATTGGGCATCAAGTGTGGAATGTTGTTAAATTTTTTTTCTCCATAGGACACTTACCATAAGGGGTAAAAGCCACAGCTATTACTCTTATCCCAAAAGGCTCCCATGCTTCCAACATTTCTTATTATAGACTAGTTTCCTTGTGCAATGTGTTTTATTGTGGCAAAATTGCTTGCTAATAGGCTTAAACCTATTTTACTTTTTATTATCTATGAAATCTAAGCTGATTTCCTTCATAAAAGAAGCTCAACTGATATCATTATTCTAGCATATGAAGTTTTGAGATAATTCAAATCCTCACATAATTTGTTTTGTGTCAAGCTTGACATTAAGAGGGCATTTGATTCTGTTTCTCATGTTTTTCTGTTGAATAGGAAGAGGCAAAAAAGGTTTCCTGGTTTATTTATAAATTGGGTAAAAGAGTGTATATTAGATGTGCACTTCTCTATTTGTCTAAATGACACTCTTGAGGGACTTTTTAATTCATCATCTGGTCTCCGTCAAGGCTGCACATTGTCTCCTTAGCTTTTCTGTATCGTGATGGATACCTTATCATGTTGCTTAATGTCCCCCTCTTCTCCTCAACCTTTTGCTAGCCTAAACTTGAATGGTCATTCTTTTAATCATTTGCTTTATGTGGATGATTTGCTTGTCTTTGGTGCTACATTGACTCAAAATGCTAATTGCTTGAGCATAATTCTTAGCCAATTTGTTGATGCTTCAGGTCTTCATATTAATCCTATCAAGAGTTTTATAATTTTTTCTAATAATGCTCATGATGCATATGAATTTTGTGAAATTCCGGGCATTTCTCAAGTGGATACATCTCTTAAATATTTGGGGCTCCCCATTTCATCCATAAGGCTAAATTATTCTAATTTTCAACCTCTTCTGCGCAAAATCTCGACTCTAAATGAATGTTGGAAAGTAAAATTTCTTTCCAACACTTTAGGAAGGGTTCATTTTTTTAAGTTTACTATTGCCAACACTTTAGCATATTGGATTAGAGGATCCATTATACCAAAAGGCCTTTTGTAAGATTATTTCCAAATTATGTTCAAGATTTCTATTTCTTGGAAATATTAAGGAGAGGAAACTTTCATTGATTGCTTGGAAATCCATGGCTATTCCTAAAGGCTGGACGGATTAGGCATCACATCTATTTATTCTCTATTTTCGTGTTTAATGCTCCTTCATTTGGCATATGTACAACCTGGATTCAGCCATCAGCTCTTGGTTCAAAGCTAAATATTCATCCTCGTGGAAACATCCTCCCTTAACTGATTCAAAAACTTGAAAATTTATATGCTCACCATATCTAAGATTAAAAATCGAATTTCTTTTATTGTTGCTCCTTTATGTTAATATTCCATATTATGGGATCCATGGTGCAATGGTAAGGCTTTATTTGATTTTTTCACTCCATTAAGAGCCTCTCGTCATGTTGTTAATGGCTATATAATGGAAAATCACTAATTACTTCCTAGAACGATCCCAAATTTAGTTCGTGAGGCTATACTCTTAGTGCCAATTAAAGCGCAACTGGCTTTGGCCTTGAATGGCATTAATAATCCTTCGTTTAAGGATTTTTTGGCTAAGTTTTTTTCTAGCAAGGAGGAGGTGCACTGGTATAAATATATTTGGCATAAGAAGCATTCTCTTAGGTTCTCCTCGTATGCTTGGATGACATTAATTGAGAAGCTAAAATGCATTGATTTACTTATTGATAAGAAGCCAATTGTGAACAGGGGTGTAAATATTTGACATGACATAAAAACCTGACTCGAACCCGACCCAAAATTTTTTGTTAAACCAAACTTAATTTTAAAATGGGGTGGGTTCAAGTTCTCGGATTCGACCCGTTTGAAAAAAATGGGTTGGTTCGGGTTGACCCAAAAACCCAAAATCAACCCATATTTGATCCTTTTGAAAAAATGTGCTAGTCACATTCGTGCTGTCGAGGACTAGAATCACGTGCATTCATCACTCATCAGCATGTCACCCCGTTTTTGTTCTTTCAACACTCATCAGCTCGATGTGTCCATCGTCCGATGAGTCGTGCCATTGAGAGTGCCATCCAGTGCTGGCCTCGCCAGTTGCCGTCCATATGAGTCATGCCATGCCACCTACTACCGTCGATGCGAGCCTACTATCCCACTATTCCTCCTGCTGTCGTTGAAACAAGCCTTCCATCCCATCTCTTTGATCGCTACCATCAATATGAGTTCGTCAGCTACAGTCGATGCAAGCCCTTCCATCCCTCCTGCTATCGTCAATATGAGCCTGCCTGCTACAGTCGACTTGAGCCCACCTGTTAACATTAATGTGAGCCCCACCATCTCAACTACTATTATCAACTCGAGATAGGGTTAATAAAATTGTGTCAGGTCAGGTCAACCCAGTACACACAGCTCACCTTGGCTTGTTGGTTGAGTGCTTATGCTTCCAACTAAGAGGTCTTGAGTTCAAGTCTTTGTGTATGCCTTAAAAATGAGGTCAACAATGGCCTAAATGTCCCCAAAAAAAAAGGTCAACCCAGTAATCCATTGGGTTAGTCCATGTTCATGTTTTTTACCCGTTTACAAAATTGGGTTGAGTTCGGGTCAACTCGTTTGAATTTGGGTTAGTTCCAGGTTCGACTAGAACCTAGCCTAAAATCTAATTTTGACACCCCTAACTGTGAGTACTATTTTATTGGTTATTGGTGGATCTAGAGTGAGAGTTGGGGCATTGATAGGATGGATTTAAATTTTTTCACAAATGATTTCCTTTCATTGTAATATATCTTTGATGAATTAGTGTTAGAGAACTCAATGAGGGGAGTTAGTGAATATTTGAAGGAAGTAGAAAGCTCTAATATATCTATAAGTAATCTTGGCAACATGAAGTATAAAGTTATTCCTTTTTACCCATTGTTTATAGCGTAAGATGGCTAGAGGAAATGTTTTACTTATAATAAATATAAAAAGTGTTCTTTGTGTGATCAATATAGATAAACATGCATGTTAGTTGGATGATGCATATACAAACACCTATCTCTTACGTGGGCCCCCACTTAGGCAAGTACCCTTAGAAGAGTCTTTATGAGCGAGTACCTTAGGTGAGTTTTTAGAATCAATAATATAAGATGAGTTTATATGAAGTGCATCCTTAGAAATGAGATGTGTGTCCTTAAGAATGAGAGGTGAGTCTCCTGTGTGGCAGTTGTAGTGAGCCTGGGACAAGTTTAGTAAGTGAGTTATGGACATGTGTTTTACAAGCATGTAATATCTTAGCTTAATCTACGACATCTTAGACAATTCAGTGGCCTTGACTATGGACAACTGCTAGGGGGAGTGAGTTTTGCAAGGGAAAATGCCTTGGCCTCAAGGAAAAGACTTGTATGGGTGAATCCTTTGAAGGAGTTTATGAAGGAATGTGTCCTTGATTTCATCTTCCATGACGAGTTTAAATTGTGATTTGTAAGCGTGAGTGGTTGCTTTCACAAAGGCTAATGTAGGGACTGTTCTGCAGGGCAAGTCTCCCTTTAGGAGAGTTTTGCTTTCGCCATGTTCTCCTCCTAGATGATTTCCATGAGTTTCCCTTCCTCAGGATTCCCATTATGAAATTAATATGACCCCTACATTATCTCTAACTATATGCAAGTGCACAGTAGTTGTGATTTTACACTCTTTTCCTTTCACCTCAAGTATTTGTTACTATCTCACTTAAGATGGTCAATCTAAGTCCTCCAAATATGCTAATACAAGTAGTAAGAAGTTTAGAAAGGCTCTCCTTTGCAAACATAAGCTAGAGGAAGGTGAGGAGAATGGGAAATTAGGTATGGAGCTAAGTAAGATAATAGAGGCAGTGATGAGTTGGGTGGAGAAGGTTAAGCCAAGAAGAGTGGTGGTTGTTGGGAAGAGCCAGGTAAGGGTAGTTCTCTCATTAAGATTTGAAGATGTGCTACTTATCGAAAGGTAGACCTTACAAGTGTCTGCGTTATAGGGAACTTTTCAAGAACTGGTGGTGGTGATCACTGCCCCTTGGGCTAAAAACTACTAATCATGTCTAGAGCTTAGAGTAGTTCTTACAGATGCAACACCATCATAAAGGTCAAGTATAAGGTACAAACCAATGATTACATTATAATTGGGGCCGTTCATCATTAATAACTCTCCATAAAATCTCATGGGAGGCCCATAGTCCTAAAATCATAGGAGGATAATTTAGAAGCTTAATTTATGGTCCATTGATGAGTATGTTGGCTATACAAGTCAAGAAGGTAAAAATCTTCATAAATTGCTTGATTTTTAGACCACTCTACTTGGTTTATTTGGCTAATTAAAATTTTATGTATTTGAAAGATTTTAATTTTATATTATTTTTCTTCTTTTAAATCAATTTGTATTAGGGTAAGTCATCAATCTATATAATAGTATTTTATTATCCTTTATTTTTCTTTAGTTATTTAGGCTTGGAAAAAGCTTATAAATAAAGCCTTGATTTGTAAATTTTAATTTTATTAAATAAAACTTATTTTTGATATGGCAAAGTTATGTGGAAAGATTTTGTGGTTGCTCTATTTATGATAAAGCTTGTTGTTTATCTTTTTGTGCTTTGATGAGTCTTTAGTTATTTTTTCTAATCTTTATTCCTCCTCTTTCCCAACATAAATTTTATTTCCTCAACAAAGCCTTGAGCCAAGCTTTGTTTAACCCCACAAAGCATCTAACCTCTTTAAAAATCTCCCAAATATTCCTCCACATATTATATAATTTTTCAAGACGTCAACTCTCTGATAGCTCTAAGATACCATAGCTAATAGTCTCAATATAGAGAGATAATTTTTGTTATGAGCAATAAGAACAAAATATCATAACTCCTTATTAATTAATCTCAAATCTATATTAATATAATAATTATTTTCCTCAAATCTTAAATAATGAATTTGGCATTTCTCACCATTTGTTTCTAGGAGAACCTTTTATTACCGAAAAGTTTCAACACCAAATTTAATCAAACCCAAAATATTCATTTTACCACCATGAAAATAATCCTCCCATCATCACCCTAAGGGGGCACCAATCAAGTTATTTCTATTAACACAATAATCATATAGATCCTACATCACATCAGCATAAGAGCCAAGAGCTCAAAACAAGTTAAGGTCATGGAGCTTGAAGGCATATGTATCCTATTGTATAAATCATATATTTTTGAACATGAGTTATTTGTTCAAGACTAAAAGAATTTTATATACTTTGTTACTAAGATTTATTTACCTTCAAGAAATGTTATTATTGTTATCCATAAGTTCTATTTTTTTATTTGATAATTTCTTATATTTTAAGTTTTTTTTTTATAGTTTTTCTTATTTGATAATTTAATAAATTATAAAGAGTTCTCTAATGTTGATATTTATTGTTCATAGTGATAAGTTATGGAGGTACAGTTGTAGTGTATTTCAAAAATTTGTGTGGAATAGGGGAATAAAATGTGAATCTTTGTTTCGTGTTTCAGTAGTGTGGAAATTTCTTGACGTTTTCTTTGAGAAGTTATTGGGTTTAGCGCCCAATAGGGATATTCAGTTATTTAGATGTGTTCCTAGGTACTACTCTAATATCCAAGGCTTCGTAAAGGATGGTACCTAGGGAGCTTCAAGAGTTGAAGGTATAAATTTAAGAGCTTGACAAAGTTTTTTACCCATCATATTGTGCCTCTGTGGGGAGAACCTACTCTATTTGTAAAATTGAAGGATGGTATGATGTAGATGTGTATCAATTATTAGGGAAGTGAATAAGGTAAAAAATCATGAACAAATATCTTCTACCATAGATTGATAATCTATTTGATCAGCTTGTGGTAGCTTTTAAGATTTCTAAGATTGATCTAAGATCTGGTTACTATCAGGTGATGGAGAGAGAGAGAGAGAGAGAGAGAGAGAGAGAGAGAGAGAGAGAGAGAGAGAGATGTGATGAATATTACATTCAATACAAGATACAGTCATTACAAGTTTTTAGTCTTTCCTTTTAGGGTGACCAATGCACTTAAGATTTTATGGACCTAATGAACATGATATTTATATAATATCTGAATCAATTTGAGATTGCCTTCAAAAATAATATTCTAGTTTACTTAGCTTCTAAAAAGGAGCATGCAGCACATTTAATGATTATTCTAGAGACACTGAGACATCACTAGTTATTTACAAAAATTTTTAAGTGTGAATTTTTGCTGAATAGCATCTCATTTTAGGGCATGTGTTGAGTAGTATTAGTATCTCTTTAGATCCACAAAACTTTTTGGCTATTACTAATTGGTCGATACCTGCTACTATATATAAGGTATGGAGCTTTTTAGGCATAGTTATTTATTATTAAAAGTTTTTGAAAGGATTTTCCAAGATTTCTATACCCCTGACCAGATAGAATCAAAAGTTGGTTGATTTCATATGGATATCTAATTGTGAAGCCAGCTTTTGAGAATTAAATGATTGCTTGACTTCTATCTATTTTTTATTGTTCTATAAAATATAAAGGAATTTTAGTATTTAGTAAAATATTTTTGAAAGGACTGAGATGTATTCGAATGTAGCAAGAAATGGTTATAGCATATGCTTCTTGATAGTTAAAGCCACATGAGAGGAATTATTTCATGCAAGTAAGGGTGTAAATAATTTACACGACCCAAAAATCTGACTCGAACTCGACCCAATTTTTTTTTGGATTAGGGAATGGGTCGGGTTTTGGTCTTGATTTTTTACCTATTTCAAATTCTGGATATGGTTTGGGTCTACCCAAATACCCTCTTTTAACCCAATTTTGACCTGGTTTTACCGCCAGACCCACCCTCACTGCCCTAAACATCCGCCAGTGTCTCAATGCTAGTCCTTGTGTGCGACGTCCGTAGCCATAGAGCCTGGATCTTCTTCAAGACCCTCATGGATGACATCTAGCTTGTAAGTGGAGCCTTCTTCATCTTAATTGGCTCCATCATTTGGTTCCTCAAGCACTAAAACAACAGATCAACGCAAAGTTCCACAACCCACCAGACCATCACCGGCCGATTCCTTGAATATCGATTCAATCCAAAGTTCCTTAAACATTGGTATTCTCTGACATTCCTTCATGAAAGGCCTTCTCCTGGATTGGAAGAAATGATGATGACGATAGGTAAACCACTATTTTGTAGATGGATTTGAAGCAAGGACCACGACGGTATGTAAAATGCCATTTTGTAGTGGGAATGGATGCAATAACAATGATAGGAGGAAAAACATGATGTTCGCTTCCCCATTCTGCTAGGTGATACATTGAAGTTTTGTGTCAGGTCAAGTCAACTTAGAAACTCGACAGGTTGGGTATGGGTTGCATCTTCTGACCCATCTGTGAAAACATGCTAGGTTCAGGTTGTGTCAAACAGTACCGGGGTAGTGTTGGGTTCAACCCAAACCCAACCTGTAGCCCAATTTTGACACCCCCTAGATGTAAGATTTAGAGATTGATGCTATTATGCTTGCTCTGTAGATCTAGAGGTACTACTTATACAAAGTCAAATATTAAATATTTACAGATTATCAAAGTTTAAAATACATACTCACTTAGAAGGGTCTAAATTTGAGACAAATGATGTAGTGGTAGATGCTTTGAGTAGGAAGTCTTCTAAGATGTCAAGTATTTTGCTTACTACAGATGAATATCTACTCTGAGATATGGAAAAGCTATAATTGAAAGTGATAGATCATGTTGATTGGGATTCTAGTTATCAAACTTAAATGATTATTCAGCCATCATTACAAGAAAAGATTTAGGAAGCTTAGAAATTAGATGTTCAATATCTGAAGTTGATTGATCAAATAAAATTTGATAAGAATATAACTATTTGATTATGAAATTATCTTTTATAAGAACATGCTATGTTTGCCAAATTCTAGAGATTTAAGACAAGTAGATCTACACGAGGCATATTATTTAGGTTATACTATTCATCAGGAAGCAACAAAATGTATAGCAACCTCAAAGGTACATTCTAATGGCATAGATTGAAGAAATATATAGGAATTTTTATTGCCAAATATGAATCCTTCCAAGTAGCAAAAGTTGAGCATCAATAATTGGGAGGTCTCTTATAGATTTTGCTATTTTCAGAGTGGAAATTGAAAGAAGTAACAATGGACTTTACTATGGGATTTCCTCAATCGGGGCAAGGACATGACGCTATTGGGTTGTAGTAGATTGTCTAAAGAGGTCTACATATTTTATTTTGATCTGATAGTCTGATTTAGTGGATAGATATGTATAGTTGTATGTATGAGAGATCATCTAACTGTATGAAATATTGAAGGTAATATTTTGTTTTATGGAGATGAAAGTTTTACCTTCAGATTATGGAGAAGTATTCAACAAGGTTTGAAAACTGAATTGTACTTCAATATAGCTTTCAATCCATAAACTGATGGACTATATAAAAGAACTATTTAGATATTAAAAGATCTTTTGAGAAAGTTTGCTCTACATTTTGGCAAAAGTTGGGATGATCATATTCCTCTGATTAAATTTTCTTACAAAAATAAATTTTAGTTAAGTATTAGTTTGGCTCCTTACGAATATCTATATGATAGAAAATACATAATCCCTTTGTCATGGATAGAGGTGGTAAAGAGGAGTTGATTGGGCCAACTTTGGATGATGATACAAAGAAGATTCATGTGATCAGAGGTAGATTGAAAGTTGTACAATACCAATAAAAATAGTATTATATTAATGAAAAAACATTGAGCTATGAAATTTTAGGTAGGAGACTTTGTGTATGTGAAAATAAGGCCAAGAAAGTGCATTAATAGGTTTGAAAAAGAAGAAAAGATGAGTTCAAGGAATAGTTTACCCTTTAAAATAATTGAAAGAATTGGAAAGTAACCTTATAGGCTACAGTTTCCTATAACATATTTCATATGTCATCTCTGAGGAAATATGTATCTAATTCTGATAATAAAGTTTATGTATAAGAGGTTGACGTACATCAAAATCTGAGATACAAGGAAGAACTAAAAAGAGTTCTGGGATATGATGTCAGGAGATTGAAAAATAAATAGATCCTAATGGTACAGGTGCAGTAAAAGCATAGGACTAAGAGAGAAGCTACTTGGGAGAAAAAATCTAAGTTGAGGCAGTATACCCTGTTTCATTTAACTTGGTTTTAAAATATCAAGGATGACATTTTTCTCATGAGAGGAGAATTTTAAAACATATTGAATTTATGTACCTATTTTGACCTAATTTAGAAACTAGAATTTTTTTTATTCATGTCTTCTGCTTGTGTTTGTGAGTATTCTGGGTACATAAGTTTGTTCGAATATGTAATTAAGTGGGTTCCAATAGTCTATATGGATGTGCATGAAAACCTAACATGTTTTTGTTTGGAGCACTATGACTCTGGGCCAACAAAGATGTGGTGTTGAGCTCTTTGGCCAATTTCTGGAATTTGAAATACCATTATAGCATTATGGTTTAGTATTATAGTTTTATGCTCTCTAGTGGAGAACACTATGGCACTGTAAGGTTTAGCAGTAGGGCACTAGGTCAAATTTTATAAAAATATCTAAAATGTTTATAAAATTATTTTATGAAAATCTTTTAAAACCATTCAGAGAGAGAGAGAGAGGATTTTAGTGAGAGAAAGTCCAATTTTGGTGCCTCTCGTCTATTTTCTATTATCAACCTAATTAAGAAATTGTCCAAATTAAGATATATTATATTTCACCTATATAAGTTTCCAAAAAAGTGAGAATTTGGGATTTTCTTATTTAATTTATAATTTTGTAGAGAAAAAGTAAGAATAATTTTGTACCCGTAAAACTTTCACCACATAACTTTGTACCTGTAATACATTAGTTTTGGACATTTAAGGTATTTTTATGAGAAATCTTCACTGGATAAATTAGAAAATGTGTGATTTTTGGAAAATTATAAAATAATTTTGGTCCCAAAAAAAGATTGTATATATTGTTGATAAAAGCTTCAAAATAAAATTTTGAATAATTGCTCATAATCTGGTTATATTTTGAAATTACAAAAATTTTGTTCAGTGGTAGTCTTATTGCTTACTATTGAGGCATTAATTCTGAAATCTATTCATTTACATTTCTGTTAATGCAATTTAATGTTATAATTGCTAATCTTCTTGTGCAATGTGTGGTATGGAGGAGATCTATTATGTGAGGGAAGCTTTGGTGCTAAATGCATGGGGAGTCATGAGAGCTTGAACTTATGAATATATGATATGTGATAAGCATTGAGAGTCATAAAAACCAATTTTTTTATATACTAAAATAGTGAGTTATAAGGGTCTATTTTTGATGGGAGATAAAAGGGCCTGAGTGAAATCTATTATTTTTTATTTTGAGGTACAAAGTGCTTCTTTATTTACTTATAGTGCATAATTTACTTTACTTATGTTACAATCTGCTCTATTTTATTTATCTATAATTAACATTATGCTCAACACCTTGAACTCTTATAAACTACTTTTAAATTCAGTAAATGTTTAGTGAGTAAAATATTTGAAAATTTAGGTGACTTACAAATCTATGTTTGCTCACATCTATTATGCTTTCTATTTTACCTAGGGAAGGGGAAGGGGGAATAAGCTTGTTGAGTAGCTGAGTATTCATGTTATGATCTATGTCTATAGAGGTATTTTCTAATTTATGTACAATCATAAATAGGGTTAGTTTATTTTCTTTCTTTTTGGTATGTATCTATATACTATAGTGTAAATGTTGCATACATTATATAATGAATGAAAATAATAAAAACTTATTGGTGAGTTTATTTTCTACTTATCAAATATTAATTTAGAAGCTATGTTATTTTAAAAAAAAAAATTGAATGGAAAAATCAGAAAAGAATTCCCTAAAAACTTAGAACTTGGGCTAGACTAACACAATTCAATATGTTATGACCTTTTTATCTGTTGGTCATATCGAGTTGGGTTGTGATAGAGTGTCGCAGTCGGCTGATAAAGTTGGAGGGACCATTGATGGGTGACATTTGCCGAAGGGATCGTTATTTGGGTGATGTTGATCTAAGGGACCATAGTCCGACGATGGTGGTTGAAGGGATTATAGTCAGGTGATGGGGTTCGAAGGGACCCTATTTTAATGACGGAGATCTGGTGGATCATAATTGAGTGATAGTGGTTGGTGGGATTGTAGTCGAACAATAGAGGTCGAAGGGATCAAAGTAGGGTGGGGAGGTAGAAAGGGCCATAACTGGGAGATGGAGGTGAGTGAGACCATTGTCATGTGGCAAAGGTTGGAAAACCCATAGTTAGATGATTTCTTTCGTAGGTCTATAGTAAGGAAAATGAGGTAGCAATTGGATCTGAATTCTCACTTTGTGCTGATAGTCCAGACGATTCATCTTGTTCGTATCAGGATGAAGTTCTCTGGACACATGACATGAACTATTCGTCCAGACGAACACTCATCTTCATCCCAGGACGATGTCCTCTGTTCCTTGAAATTTTGGGACCATCATGCAGTTACGTCCAAATGAACCCTTGATATAACTATTCATCCCAGGACAAACTTAGTTCGTACGGAACGATAATCGGGTACGAAGTCAGTTCATACCAATATACATTGTGTTCGTATGCAACTGTTTTTACACTATTCGTACAGGACGATCTGAAGATCGTCCGGGATGATCGATTGTGTACAGACTTGAAAGTCAGCAATTTTTGGATGGTTTTTTCTATCCTTCTTATATGAGGTCCACTTAAAACTGTCTTGTAATATTTTTGCCTACTAATCTTCATGTAAACTGAAGGGAGAGTGAAGGAGAGAGTGTGAGAGAGTGTTTGAAGGAGGATTCTTACTACTTGAGCGTGAAGGATTCACTTGGTACTTAAAGGTAAAAATCTCCAACTGTGATTTTTGATTACTTGACTCTTTTCTCTTGTCCTTCTAGATTTCTCATGAGAATATCTATCAAGGAGATCTGGTTCTCTGCCGACACTTGTGGAGTGTGAAAGGACGAAGGGTTCTCTACCTACACTTGGAAAGTGTGAACAGTCGAAGGGTTCTCTGCCCACACTTGGAGAGTGTGAAATGATGGATGGTACTATGCCCACATTTGGAGAGTGTGAAAGGACGGATGGTTCTCTGCCAACACTTGGAGAATGTAAAAGGATGACGGTTCTCTACCGCACCGGGTAGTGGTGGAAGAGAGTTTTTGTAAAGGCTTCTCTGCCTTACTGTGGGTGCAAAAGGAGAGTCACTAATGGTATTAGTGCAATACTCGGAGGGTGCCTCTGGGGAGTGGATGTAGGTCGTGTTTGAACGAACCACTATAAATCTCTTGTCTTTTTATTTTCCGCTGCTTTTGCTTTTTACTTTACTGTATTATTTAATTTGTGGTTTAAAACTTTTTCTATAAAAATTCACTAAAGTTATTATCGATTTAAATTTCAAAAGAGGGATAATTTTTAATTACCAATTCACCCCCCCCCCCTCCTCTTGGTTAGCCGCTGGGATATAAGCTTAGGTCTAACAACCTAATTCATATTAAACAAGTTACAACATAATGGTGTTCTTTTGTATGTAGTTTAGTGTTTGACTTCAAAAGGACCATAATCAGGTGATACAAGACAATGGGATCTTAGCTGGGAGAGCTTGGCAAGAGGGACCATAGTTAAATAATGAAAACTGGAAGGATCATAGTCAAGCAAAGAAGTTTGTAGAGACTATAGTTAGGCGATGGTGGTTGAAGAGATTCTAATTGAGTGATGGTGGTTAAAGAGACCGGTGATAGTTTTTCTAGGGATTATAATCATGTGATAGAAAATGAAGGGACAATAGACAGGTGATGAAGGTTGAATGGATCATATTCAAGCGATGGTGGTAAAAAAATATTATAGTCATACGATGATGGTTAGAATTACCACAATCATGCATTGGTTTTCCTAAGTTTGTTATTGAGCGGATAAGGTTAAAGGCTCCAAAATAGAATGAAAAAAGTTGATGGGGCCATAGTCGGGTAATAGTGGCCGAAGGGACCATAGTTGAGTGAAAGAGGTTGTAGGGACCGCAGTAAGGAGATAGAGGTTATGGAGACCCTAACTGGGAAATAAATTTTAGAGGGGCCATAGTCAAGTGATTGAGATTCGTTAGACCATAATTAGATGATCATGGAAAAGGACCATAGTCAGGCTATAATGGCCAAAAGAAACATAGTCATTCTACGAAATCCAATGGTATTATAGTCAGGCGATAATGGATGTGACTAAAATTAATGATGATGGCTGGAAGGACAGTAGTTAGGCAACTGAGGCCAAGGAGGTTATTATCGGGTGACAGTGGTCGAAGGGACTCTAGTTGGATAATGGTGGTTGGAGGGACCATAGTAAAATAATGGTGGTCGAAGAGACGATAGTCGGACGATGGTTTTCAAAGGGATCGTTATGGGGAGACGACGGTCGAAAGCATGATAGTCGGGCGATGGCAATCAAATGAACCATAGTTAGGTGATGGAGATTAGAGAGATAGTAGTCGGGTGATAGTGGTTGAATAAGTCTTCTTTGGGTGACGATGGCTAAAATAACTATAGTCGTGTGATAGTGGTCATAGGTTATAGTCTAGTGATTAAGGTCAAAGGGCAATAGTCTGATGACAAAAATTGATGGGATCATAGTCGGGCAATAGTGGTTGGAGGGATCATAGTTGGGCGGCGATGATTGTAAGGACCATAGTTGAATGAAGGAGGAAAGACAGACTGTAGTATAAAGATGAAGCTTAAGAAGACCTTAGATGATGGTGGTCGGAGGAACCGTAGTGAGAGTGATAAAGGCCGATGGGATTATAGTCAGGCGGCAGAGGTTGGTGGGACCATAGTCAGGGGATGGAGGTTGGAGGGGCTGTAGTTGGATGACTGAGGTTGGAGGGATAGTAGTCAGGCAACAGAGGTCGATGAGATCATAGTCGAGTGACAGAGGTCAGATGGATAGTAGCCGAATGATGGAGGTCAAAGGGACTCTAGATGAGAGATAGAGGTTAGAGGGACCATAGTCATGTGATGGAGGTCTATGAGATCGTAGTTGGACGAAGGAGGTCAGAGGAATCGTAGTCGGGAAGTGGTGGTCATACGAGACCTTAGCTTCACAATGATGGCCGGAGGGACAATACTCATATGACAATGGATGTAAGGACTGTGGTTGAGCGATGATGGTACTAGGTCCACAATCGCACGACTGATGTCGGAGGGGCTGTTATCAGGTGATGTAGGTCGATAAAATCATGGTCGAGTGTTGGTAGTCTGAGGCACCATAATCAGGTGATAATGGCTAGAAGGACCTTAGTTGGGCGATGATGGTAATAAGGTCTATAGTTCGACAATTAAGGTCAGAGGGATCGTAATAGGGCAATAGTGGTCAGGTGGGACAGTAATTTGGCGAAGATGGTTTGTGGACCATAGTTGACGATGCGACGGATGTTCGACGGCAACAATCTGTGATTTTATAGCAACAATGGTTGGTTTGCGAATATAAGGCAGTGGCAGCCTGGTAGAGTTTTAACGTCGGTAGTGGCAGTTGGGCAAAATTCGAACATTGGAGGTCGAGTGAAGACTCGGTGGCAGTGGTCGGGCAACGACGACGTGATTGAGGTCTAGTGATGATGATTTGGTGGATGTCAGGTGGTGAGGAGTAAATGGATAGTGGCGGCCGAATGATGAGGGTTAGCCTACGGTGTGCTCAAATGGAGCTCCAAAATTCTTCACGTCTCAAAACTCTCTTGAATCTCTAGCCCAAGGTCCAAACCTCATCCATTTCTTGAAGAGAGTTACGGTCTATTTATAACCTTTTTTAGAGTGACATGCTCCCATAAATATAGAAAAAATCTATAGCAACTATAGAGCGCTCCATCGGACGACCTACACTAATCCCCTTAATCAAAAATTGTTGTTTAGCATTTAAGTGTCCTAATGATATTAGAATTCAGAAATCTTTGGCTCGTTGCATTTGTCTCGTCGAGCCGCTCAACTAGTATATGCATGTCGTATTTGGAGATCATTTGTTCATCCACTTAATGTCCTAAAACTTTCAATTATGCTTATATCGTTTTATTTGGGCCCATTTGGGTTCAAATAAAACCAATTTAATGTTGTTGGGTTTGTCTCCCCAATACATTTAGTTTAACTATAATTTGCTGAATTTGAAGTTCATATGATCAAAAATTTAATTTCAAAGGTTTTTTTTTATATAATATGCCTCGAGATTCATACATGATTAAGACAGTTTTTGGTTCCGTATCACGATCCATCAGGACTCGGATCAACGCTACATTCGTCTCATCGAATGATTCTTTTCAACTATAAATTTACTAGAAATGAATTATCTTTCTATCACACACCAAATTCACAAATTTATGTTAAGAAAATCGAAGCATCAATTTGTAGGGGCCACTGATTGATGGATAATGTTTATTTTTTTTTTTTTTTGGGACATTTAGGTCATTTAAGGCAAACTCACACACACAACACATACACATAGACTCGAATCCTGGACCTCTTAGTTGGAAGCCTAAGCTCTCAACCAATAGGCCAAGGAGAATTGTGTGATAATGTTTATTTCACCCATGCGGGATTTTTTATAAACAAAAAAATAATTAGCTTAACGAAATCACTGCAGGTGGAAACGACCGGCGAGCGATTTGCACCTATTATTAATTACCGTACTGAGAACAGTTCACGCCGGACGAGAAAGGCTGTAGGTCCCACTTTTTGTAACCAAGCCAACCGGTAAACGAGCCAGCAAACCTGTCCCATCAGGTTGACCCGACCCGACCCGGATTTGGGTTCTGCAGGTGCCGGAACGTCGGAACGGCGGCGGGCGGACGACGGGCGAGGAGGCGGACGCAACACGCGAGGGCTTGCGCGGGCGGGGGTAGCGGGTAGTGGGGCACGCAGGGTGGCGAGGCACGAGGGCGGGCAGTGTAGCCGGGGCGGGAATCCAAAATTTTTAAATTAAACGGGTTTTCGGCCCGACCCGTTTTTTCAAACGGGACGAATACGGGAACCGGAACCTGACCCGTTTTGAAATCAGGTTGGTTCCAACCTGGATTTTTCGGGTTAGGTCCGGATCTGATTTTCGTGTCGTGTCAAATATTGACACCCCTGGCTTTGATACTCTCTCTCTCTCTCTCTCTCTCTCTCTCTCTCTCTCTCTGATGTCCTAAGTAGTTTATATTCTCTTTGCTTATTGCTAATTAAAGTTCTCAATTTGTCTACATTCTTTTTGATAAAATGATCATATTTTCTTTGTTCATTGTTAACTATATCTAAATTGCAAGAAGGTATTTAAATTTAATCTATAAATGATTCATGAATGTAATGCCTAGATTTTAGCATCAAATGAGGAGTGTATGTGTTGTAAGTAGGTGTCAAAATTAGAAGCTTAAGTAACCTCCTTAAACTAGGGCAGCCTACGTCACTTCACTTCATTTGGCCATTAACTTTTTTAGAAAACTCGTGAATTCTTCACGTTTTGGTGGACAGTTAAAAACATGTACACAAAATGAAGCATCATCTTCTTATCGTATATCTTACCCTTTATCTCTCACCCACTGGCTCCTTTGCTGATAGAACAAGGCAGATTCTTGTGTTTTACAAACTTTGTTATTCGTAATGGAACCCTCTATAATACTCATTATTTTGAAACTTGGCTAATTAGGCCAAATTTAGTATGTATGCTGACCTATTTTAATTTTATTTTAAAATTTTAAATTATTTAAGGTTAAATTTAAATCCAAATAAATTTAGAAATGAAATGGAGAGAAAGGAAATAAAAGAGGTCAAGAGGTCTGGAGAGCACTGCGGAGTTGACAGTGGCAACGTGATAACATAAAAAATGTATTATACAAATTACACTTATTTTTATAAAAATACTAGCTAAATCTGTCTTTTTTGTTCAAGAAAGAAATAAAATACTCCATAATTGAATGAGCGCTACGATGCCACACATAGAGCATTGTGGCGCCACGTACGAACAGATAGAGCGCAACAGCGTTATGCTCATTATTAGAGCTTGCTAGGAAGCAGCATTCCAATGGTAAAAATTTAGAGAGAAAAAGCCCCGAAGTGCCATGGAAAATAGTTTCAGTCCAAGCACCGTAGTACCAAATCAATGCAGCACCACATCGGGTGACAATTATTGATAGTTGAACTAGTAACCCGATGCAACGAATGATAAACCTGCACGTAGATCCAATAGCGTCATAATGCCACCCATGTTTGCATCGTGGTGCTGCCAGTTTAGTTATATATAAGGCTGGGCGTCACGACACTTACCACTAAAATCTAATTTTTATATAATAAAAAAACTAAATCCATTTCTATATCAACCCCCAACCATTAGGCTTGTCAAAGAAGAGAAGGAGCTCTGATGTTGGAGAAAGTTTATTGTGTTGAATGCACTAAGAGTTATAGTAAAAAAACCAATTTCATTTCTATATATATACTTATCAGCTTAAAATGTGTGATTCTGTGGAGCTCTGATGTTGGAGAAACTTTTATTGTGTTGAATGCACTAAAAGTTATAAGGGTATGAACTTTTGAATATCTGATGTGTTAAGCATTTAAGAGTCATAAGGGCCTATTTTCTAATATGCTAGCATATAAAGTCATAACTAAATTGTAATATCTATTTTTTATGGGAGGTATAAGGGTCTAAGAAAAATATATTACTTTCTACTCTAATATATAAAGTACTTATTTTTCTACTTTCAGTGCAAAGTCCATTTAATTTATGATATTTGTTAGCCTTGCTCTGATCATTACAACAACTTACCAATAACTATTTTAAATTTTATACATCTAATGGGTTAATTATTGAAAATTTAGAACGATGGGTGTGACCATCTCAGCTTTGTTGGCTCATACATATTTTGAAGTCTATTTAAGATCAGGGAAATGTTAAGGAGATAGTAGATTAGTTGGAGGTTTAGGATCAAATTTTCTGCTTCTTGTTAGGAATAGTTTTTTTGTTTTCTTATTTTGTACAGTACTGTCTATTCTCAACTCTCTTTTTTTTAGAATGTTTTTATGTATTGTAGTGTATAGATTTTATTGTATATATATTATGATGATTGAAAAGAAAGAAATTTATGGATGAGTTTAAATAACATGTATTGGATGTTCTTTAGTAGCTTTATGATTTATTCATATTAAAGAAATTTAAAAAGTCTAAAAAACTTAGATCTTGGGCGTAGTCTATCACCATTCAAAAAGATATAATATGTTCTATATTTGGGTCATATTGAGTTAGGTTGTGATATTTTGCATATCTAAAAATGTACATGCATCAAAGTTTATTACATGCACTCGTGATCATATGACAAAAGTTCTAATATAACATACTAATAAAGTGCACGATAAGTTTTGTTAAAGAGGTCCAACTTGCTATTTTGCTTTATCTCTAATTATGGCCCCATCTATCATGTATGGATGTGAGAAGTAAGAGTGGGAGGTTCAAGAGAGGCATAAGTGGAAATAGAGCCATAAGGGGATTCAGGATGGTCTCCTCAACCTAATGAAGGTTAATTATGAGAGACATAAGCGGAAGTGGAGCTATAAGCATGCATCAGGTCATGCATATCTTAATTCATATAATTACAAATGTCATTAAATGAAATAAGTTGAATATTAAGAATATTTTGGTAGAGTTTAAATAAAAAAGAATATTTTGTTGATAAGTACACTTGTATTAATGTACAAATATACTTTGATGCTCCTCTGAAAATGCAAATGGAAGTAAATATTCTATTTTGTTCTCGTAGCCAATGCATTATAAAATCCATGCAAAAATACAAGAAAGGTATCTAGAAAAGTGATTTTTGAAAAATTTCATGAAAATTAATAGTTCTTTCCTTTAATCCCTATCATTCGATCTTAGATCAAACAGTTGAAATAAAGGTCTAGTTGGCAGGGTAGCTCGTTATTTTATAAATAACTAATTTAAAGTTGTCACCTGGAAAGCGCTAGCCGAGTCAGTAATCGACTGTGTAATTAGGCTAATTCTAGCATTATGTTGAAATTAAATGCATAGAACTTTGAAAATTTATAGAAATTGATCCAATGAAATTAGAGCCTCTATGGATTTTTGACTAATGAGACTGTTGACCTAATTTTCACCCAAGCTTGGGTCAAGGGGGTTGACTTGGTCAAATTGACCAAGCTAGCCCAAGACCACTTCCATTGGATTCAGTGGATCAAACCAAGTATGTTAAGCCCAAACCCAAGTCTTGGGTCAACCTGGTTGACCAGGTTATCCCATGTTGACCAAATTAACCCAAATTTGCTTTATTTGATCCCAATCAATTTCAAATCATTCTTTACCCAATCCCTCACCCATTTGAGTCTAATTGATCATGTTGACTGAGTCGAACTCATGGCTTGGTCAACTCTAGCTCAATTTTGTCAAATTTGACATATTTAGGTCAAATCTTACCCCCTTTATTTCAATTAAACCTTACCTAATCCTCCCTTGAGCCAAATCATGGCCAAAAAGGGTTATTTACCTCCTCATTAGCCCTAAAAACAATCATGGCCGTCCATTATGAGCTTAGGGCTATAAATATAGATTTTAGGATTATTTGAAAGGGACTTTTACTTTTGCTCTCACCCTAGACTCTCCCAAACCAAGAACTCTCATGTGTGAGCTCCCCTAGTCTCTCTCCACCTTTCCCAAGCCAAATCCACCGTCGAGACCCCATCGGCTGCAAACTTCCGGCGATCTGAGGCTCTAAACCTTTCAAGGATTATTGCCATCAATCCATCGCATTTTAAAATGTGATTCCTTCTATAAATACGAGCATGAATAATCTACAAGTACAACAAGTCTAATATTTCTCGAATCCATCCATTGGATTAGGTAAAATCATAAACCCCAGTCTAAAACACCTACAGCTAAATAACTTTTTGTATAGTACATTTCAAACTGCAATTTTTATCCCCCATGAACCATCTTCATGTGTAGAGCTTATACTTAAAAATTCAAGCGATTTGATGCACCCGATCGAGAGAACGAGCCAAAAAATATATCTAGGGTTCGGTTTACAATATTTCATGTTACATATGATCCAAATTGTTGATCTTACGATCAACAATTCGGATCTCACCGTTCCACGACATCTGTTCAACCACAGATTAGATCGCATGGCTAGTTCCTCCGTCTGGCAAAATCAGAGCCATTGGTTTCAAACCGTGGGAAATCAGACAGTTGTGACATGCATCCGACGTGGTTAAAGACTACGACGCTGAATCCCATGCTGCTACAATCATTACCAATAATTGCATGGCAGCGCAATCATTAGTAATGATTACATGCGGTTTCATCAACTATTCATGCGATGCCGCATGTCTGACCATCGTCACTGTCGTAGTTTTATTTGATTTTAATTAATTTTAATGCTTTATAAAATTAGAAAACTTTTAAAAAAATGTAAAATTATTTTTAAACCCAAAAAATAAATAAAATATTTTAAAATTTAATTTCCTTTCATTTAAGATTAAAATTGTTTTAAAATACATTATATATTTTAAATTATTTTAAAAACCTAAAGTTGATTGTTTTATCCAAAAAAAAAAGTAAAAATAATATTTAATTTAATTTAATTTTATATTTATTTTTAAAAATTAATTCATTTAAAATTATTTTAAATACATTAAATTTCAAATTTTTATAACAAATTCATTTTAAATTATAAAAATTCTTATAATACATTAAATTTTTTTTAGAATTAAGAATTTTAATTTAAAATTATTTTTAGATATATATATTTTAAATCATTAAAATTTTGTGAGATCTTTTAAAATTTTAAACATGAGTGATGCACATGAATAGAATTCATGAGAAAGGATTAATGAATGATTGGACCCAAAGCATTTACTAATCACTTTGCTAATCATGTTTAATTACTATTTAATTCTTTAGCATAAATAGGATTATTGAATAATTGGACTTAAAGCATTCATTAATCACTTTGCTAATCAAAATTCCTAAAATGCTCCTTAATTAAATAATAATTTATTAAATATCCAAAATTTTAAAAAGTCATAACTAATTCTTGAAAAATCTAAATTAGGTAAACTAAAAGACATTCAATTCTAATTAAAATCTAGTATTTATTAAAAATAGTAACTTTCTACAAAGCAATATAAATTAAAAAGTTAACTCCTCGGTCAACCGTAGTTTCATAACTAAGGGCCAAAACTTCTAAAAATCATAACTTCGCATAAAAAAGTCAAAATATAACAAACTCAAAGTCCAAATACTCCTCTTATGGTCTAATATTTAATAAAAATACTAAAATCTCAAAACCTAATTTATTTCTAAATGTAACTTTTTAGACCCCTCTAACTTAGCGGATAGGAAGACCTTGGACCTTCTAAAATCCGTTAATCTAACTTAAACTTCAAAGAATATTACACTAAGCATTAAAGTGGAATAACTAACTAAAAAAAATGATCTCAAAATATTAATATTTAAACTTTAATCAAAATTTCCTCCTTTGTCTTTTAACTAATTGGATTACAAACAACTTAAACTAATTACCTGATATATGCACATCTAAAATCATATAGTTTACTACACGCTCATAGAATTGATTGTTAAGACATGACCTTTAGCTTTAAGTTAGGCTTGTGTTTTCTTTCTATTCCTGTTATATGAGGATCTTCATTTGGCATGTGTGTTGTTTACTTTGCTTTGCTATGATGATTGTTATAAGGATCTTTATTACTATACTTTCTTTATAATGTGTTATGCGCTAGCTAGGTTACCTATAAGTTATGGATGATCTTGATACTAACGATATCTTTTACAGGTGATTATGCTCATACAGCGCTAATAAAAGGTGCTAAAATAATAAATAAATCATATATATAATTACTACAAGTGCTTCAACCACTTAGCCACCTAATAAATAAGAGCATGGCTAAGTGTGGCTGGCATGAGCACTTTGCTTTCATATATAGCTTGCTTGAGATGTTTTATTTTAACTACTTAGGATAACTATATATGAGAGTTTAGATTTTTTTTTCTTTTTCATGATGTAGTTATATTTGAAGTCTCGAGGTATGAAAGTCATTAAAGTGTGGCATTTTGAAATATAAAGGATCCAAAGGAAAAAGAAAACCCCTTGTGGGAAATTTCTATTTATTTGGATACTCTTCTAAAGGACAAACCATATGAAAATCAAGTAAAATGATCCGTAGAAGGATAAGAAGATGAATATAAAGATGAATTACCTTATTTTTAAGACTTGCATCATTCAGTAGGATTAAAATCCAGGATATTATCGGTGGAGCCTGACCACCATTACTTTTCTATATATAGACCCTGAGTTGTAATTTATATGGCACTTTCCATAAACTTTTGGATTTTATTTTACTTTGTTGGATATATTTATATTGATGTGTTTACTTTGCTTGCATCATAGAAATTATTTATTTTTTATATATTTTTTCTTACATGCGTGTGTGTCTAATTTCACTAGGCTCTTTAAAGATAAAACTTTTTCTACTCGTAACTAAAATCTAAAATTTTAAAATAATATAGAAAGCTAACGATCTAGGACATAGTTAGAGATCATATGGGGTCATGCATTCTCTCTTCTCTTGTTTAAAACACTTCCCCACCTGTAGGTAGAGTTCAAATAATCTGACATATAAGGATGAGGTGTTAGACCTGGGGAAATCTAATCTTTTTAAAATTTCATGTATACCTAATTTGGAGACTTCAACTAGAATGCATTGTATTAGAAACTAATTAAATTAAAATTTAATTGCATTAGCTTTTAGGAGCATATTATCCTTTATAAGTATAAAACCACTTAGGAACCACTTTAGATGTTGGCCTTAATTTCTAAAAACTTAGTCATATACACATCTTTCATAAAGATCGGACAGTATGAATTTTATACGACTAGGTGGCTAGCTGGCTTTCCTTTTCATGCAGGATATAAGTTCATAATGCATTAACTAAGACACAGGTGTTAGTGTTATGTGTAAAACTTAATCTCACTCTAGATTTAGGGTTCAAGATTACTACTATTAGTGACTCGTAGTATGCCTTAACGATGGGTAGGTCATCTATCCTTCAGAGGCGATATATAAATCCTATCTATCTGCATCACATGGATAACGCCACCTCATCTTTCTCTCTTATATGCTCCAAGCTAGTGCAGTGTTATCCTTTTTTTCAATTTCTTTTTATTACCTTAGTCTTTTTGGATGATGATGATGTGAGTTGTGTAATTGTGTATATTGACTAAGTCAAATTAAATATTTTCTTTCCTTTGAGTACGAACCTCCTAGTATCCTCCATATGTGTCAATCCCATTTGAGAGAATAATGTATGATCCTTAATTGAGAGTCTTCTTAGGCCATGGCTTAAGATATAATTAATCACGGGGTCTTACGCCCGTGGGAAATTGAATCCCACATTAAATAAATCCCACTCGAGCTGATTTATTGAGTGGGGGAAATATCGTTACTTTAATTAGGTTATGTATATTATTTATCCATTGAGGTGCATAGGCGAAAGTCACTATCCTCAATTATTAATCATATGTATGATCTAATATGGCCTCCCATTGACCCACTTATAAAGAGCGCAAAGGCTTACGATCATTTCGTCCTACGGGATGGTGCAATCGTACCATTTGCATTATGTCTCCCACCGAGAAGTGTCCTTTCTAAGACTCACAGAGTCCTATCCATTAAACATAATCTAAAAGCCAAAAAAGTAGTAGACTATTATTCATAATTAAAGACTTCTCTATTGACTTCTTTATTAATTAGGATGTGTTTAACACTCTTAAATTTTCATAGGCTAATTTGAATGTGCTAGCCTTAATAGAATTTTAAATTTTGATGGGTAAGAATTTGACCAAAAAAATAAAATTTTAATATTTTAAATCTATCTAGTTAGGATTTGTAATTTTTATGTTGTGCATAGTACTGTATAAGAGTTAGTATGCCACTAATTTTACCCCAATCCAAACCCTAGGCTATGTTAGAATTTTTTTTATAAATTCTAGTTTAGTTAAATAGAAAGTTTCCTAAAATTCTAGAATGAACCAAATTCCTTTAACTTTTATAGATGCTTCCTAGGGTCCTTAGATAAAAATGTATAGAAAGCCGCCGGAAAGCCGCCGGAAAATTGACCGCCGGAAAGCCGGCGGAAAATTCCGCCGGTAATAAGTGATTTTCCTGTAGTGAAAGATATTTATAAGCCCAAAAATTAAGCTTGTTTTGAATATTATAAAAAATATCATCAAATAAATGAGCTCTCTTCTTTCCCTTATAAAGAGGAGTACCTAAATACTTGAGAGGCAGAGACCGTTTCCTTAAACCAATTTTTCTTTCAATCCTTTGAGCACGCAACGTAGTAATAGTTTTGGAAGGAATAAAACAACTTTTAGACATTAAAAATTAAACCACTAGCTTGCTAAAAGACCTCAAAAAACTTAAAAAAGATTTCCAGCGATTTAATGGAACCATTAGTAAAAATGATGAAATCATCCGTAAAACTCAAGTGCGATAAGGGCAAAGCACTACCAGTTCTAAAATTTAAGTTAGGATTCATCCTGAAAAGGTGATTCAAGCCACGAGATAAAAATTCCACAGCTATAATAAAAAGGGCAAGAGATAAGGGATCTCCCTGTCGAAGCCCATGAGAAGATCGAAAAAAACCATGAGAATTACCATTAATGATAACCGAAAAGTAACAATTCTCAATACAATTCCTTATAAGATTAGAAAATTGTAGGTTAAAACCAAAACGATGAAACATATGATAGAGAAAATTCTAATTAATGTTGTCATAAGCTTTAGTGTTGTCCAATTTAAAGATAATGTTACCGCCAACCACCTTCTTATTTAAGTCATTAATCAGCTCTTGAGCAAGCAAAACATTATCGAATATGAATCTACCTTTCACAAAACCATATTGTTCAGGGGAAATAATCTTAGGTAAAATTAAAGCCAATCTACTCATAATAATTTTAGCAATAAGTTTGTAAAAAACAGAACATAAACTAATGGGATGGAAATCATTCCAATAGTTGGTTAATATTCTGAGCCTTATGAATCAGAGCAATATAAGTAGCATTAAAATACTTAGGCATAGGAGAACCTTCAAAACAATCCACCACCGCATTAATCAAATCCTCCTTAATAATACCCCAACATTTATGAAAAAAATTATTAGTAAAATCGTCAGGCCTCGCAACAGACTCCGTGTTCATAGCCTTTAAATTATTCCAAATTTCCTCTTCAATAGGAATTTTAGAAAGCATGTCATTCTCGGCATCAATAACAAGGGACGTCGGAATGCAACCAAAATCAACGTTAAGATTAGGAGAGAAATGAGAATTAAAAATTTTAGAAAAGTAGTCAATGCCCGAATTCACAATTAAGTTGTGCTCCTCAATAATAATCCCCTCAAGAGAAATAATTTTATGGATTTTTCTCCTAATGAAATTATGATTGGCAATCTTATGAAAATAAGCAGTATTATACTATCACCTTCAACAAGAAATTTAGAAGAAGCCTTTTGGCGCCAATAAACTTCCTCTTTCTCCTGCAGATTAGTCAGCTGGATCTTAGCTTCATTAAGATAAGTTAAATTATCATTAGAAGAATTAAGCAAATAAGCCATATCAGCTTTTTTAACAAGCTCTTCAGCTTTCAGGATATTAGTAAACAGATTTTTAAAAATGCATTTATTCCACCAAGACAATTTTTGCTTAAGCCTCTTGAGTTTGAACCAAAGCCTGTTCATACCCTGCACTTCATCAGAAGGGAAAAGAGGAGCATCCCAATTCTCTTTCACCGTATGCATAAAAGTATCATCCAAAAGCCACATGTTTTAAAATCTAAATGGTTTAAAGCTAGAACCATTCATGTTGTTAATGTTTAAAAGTAAATGAGAGTGATCAGATAAAGTACGAGTAAGGTGAGTAATATGAGTATTAGGAAGAGCCGTAACCCAAAAATTACTGAAAAGAATGCGATCAAGCCTTTGCCACAAAGTACATCTGTTCCAAGTGAAACTGTTACTAGAGAAGCCAATCTCATGCAAATTACAATTCCTAATCAAATCATTAAAATCCTCCATGGCTTTTAAATCAGGGTGCCTACCACCCACACGTTCAGAAACATTAGTAATGCAATTAAAGTCACCGCCCACTAACCACAGAGCATTAATATTAGAGGAAAAATCAATGAGCTGCTCCCATAGTTGCATCCTCCCAATTCTATTACAAGCAGCATAAATAAAAGATGCAAAAGAAGAAACAGTATTAAAAGTAATACTAGTATGAATGACTTGAAGAAAATCTAAAACAACATCCAAAGAAATAGAATGATTCCAAAAAAGCCAAATTTTTTCAGAACAATTACCAAAGCAAAAATCAAAACCAAGCTTTCTCTTAACAGAATCCAATTTATTCATACCAACTAAAGGTTCAATTAGAACAAGTAATTGAATGCCATGAATCCTACATGAATCCTATAAAGGAGGAGGAGACATTCATCAAAATATCATTTACACTAACCAGAAGATCACTATAATCATTATATATTCTATCACGGACTCTTAACTATAAAAAAATAAAAAGTATATAGAATAAACTCTAAAGATGAACCTGAAGATCATTATCAATATCACTACTCACGATCCTGACCTAAAATCATTGAAGTTCATATAATGAAATAAAAAGTCCATCATGTAATCAAAACTCTATCACTACTTTCAATACAAGACAAACAAATCAATTTGTATGTTTCTGTTCTAAACAATATCAATCATCACTTAATATAAGCAATAAAAATCTCAAAAATTAATAATAAAATCAATATTATGATTAGTGAAGTCAAAAGAGATCTATCAAACTATAAGACATATGATAAAGCGTGCTATCCTCCAATAAATTATATTAATATGTTATGCTATATTGTATCATTATTGATGTTAGTATGATTACAGTTATATTATCAATCAATTCAAATGTACGATCATGTAAATAGTCATGAATGCAACATTTTTACTCATCCCCATTATTGTCCAGTTAGGTATCAATCTTAATCAGACCCAACTGCCAATTAATTAGTTTCGATCAACCTCAATTGTCGCTTAGTTGAGTAACAGTCTTAAGTAACCCGAATGGTCAACTAATTGGTATCGGTCTTCATCTTTCATGCTAATAATCAACCTTTAGCATCATTTATATACCAATGCAATATTTTTATCATTATTAGGTATGAAATATAGTAATTCATAGAATATAGGAAAATATAAGTTGCAAAATTATCTACTATGTATTTAATTGACAAAAATCATAACTTCCAATTTAATAAATAAAAGTTTGATATATTCCTTTTAAAATGTTTATATTTACGACATCTATCTCATATAAAAAGCTATTTGTGAAAGTTTTATAAATAAAAAATTATCCTCATATTTTAGTAATAAAATTACAAATTTGATCGAAAAAATATCAAAAATATTATATTATTAAAAATTGAAATATGGTAACGATTCCTTACAGCGAGACGCTTCTAGCAAGTATAAATGATATTTTGGTGAATGAATAGTAAAAATATTTGAATGTATATGATTTTAGTTGCTTTTATTGGTTATGGTTTATATTAATGATTTATAGAAGTTCTAATATATTTTTTAAAATTGTAAATATACGTTTCTTTCAAATTTGATCTTTGAGCATTACATAACTAATTTCTAAGCAATATATTATTCATTTATGAAATTAGAAGTCTATTTTACACCTACACTCATAGTTGATAAGTTCAAAACAAGCAATATCAATGGTGACCAATTTGGTTAATATTATAACCTTCTAAATTAGAGTTACAATTTTGTTCATTCCACGTTACTTTTAAATTTTAACGCATTATCTTATATTTTAGTAATTTTTAATCATCAATTTTTTTATTTTAACTATTAAATTAATCAATAATTGATTTCACAATTTCTGAGGGACAAATAACCGTTTATGCTGGGGATAATTTGATAATAGTAAATTATGTACCATTTATTACATTAAAATTCAACGAAAATATGCGAGAAGGAAAAATTATAAACATTGACTGAGCGCCGCAACGCCTACAAATTTCATTTGGGATGTGGGACTAAAGTCCCTTTCCCATTCTCTCATCCTAATCAAAATTAGGGTTCCTGAAAGTTAACAGAGTTGTAAAGTGCTTAACAGATTATCGTTAATCTAATAGTGATTGGTCCATTAATGAATCACTGATACTAAACATAAAATACTTGCACAATTTCAGCTTTGCAGACCGCCCTAATTATTCAATTCTATAATGAGCGATTCAAGCATAAACAGGAATCTTTGAACTTTAGTCGCCCTAGTCGAAGAACCAAGCCAAAAGCAGATTTTGGCTTGCTCGATCGAGCTCCGCTTATTTACGCTCCTTTCGTAATAATAGCTGTTGATTGGGTGGCGGGTTTTCTTACAGGTCCGTGAAGATGCCATGCCACCACGGTAATCTTTTGCGGGCTTTCTTTATCGCTCGCACCGCACGCCACCTCCAATCATCTCCAACCAAGTGCCACGTGGCGTGACGTGAAGTGTTGGCGGGCGGAGATCAAAGGCGCGATTAGCATGAATATTTTGCTTGTGGGCGCGGTGATTGGTTGGAGAATGAGTATCACATGCACCGGTTATGCTTCGGTGAAGGTATACGATGACGATCTGATTTGGTTAACAGTAAATCGAACGGCTGTGAGACTGTTGGAGGAGAGTTTAAAAACCTTACGATGTATGGGATAAGGGGAATAGCGGTAGGGGTGTCCGTGGGATCCGCGATAATCGCCCGGCACGTTCCAACCCTCTCGGCCTCATCTGTGGGACCCAAATTACAGCTGTTACAACGGGCTCCTGTCTGCGTCCTCTTCTTTCTTTCCCCAGTTGCAATCCTGACCGTTCGATCCAAAAGAAAAGTTAAGGAGATAGCTTTTAAGTGAGTCTCCGCCGTGCAATCGTGACCGTTCGTGAAGATAGATTACAGCGATCATTTTATCTTAATGTTATTAAGTATAATTAGGCGGCAAGGTTAGAAATCTTAAATTTTCAATGAATTAATTTCTTCTCTCTCATCCGCTTTCTCTCTCTATCTCTTAATTCTCTCACATCATCATCGTCATTATCATCATCTGTGGTCCGGCTAATGTCTCCTCCTCTCTCTCTCTCTCTCTCTATATTCATCACTCATTACTTTCTTTCTTTCTTCTGAAACCCTTTGTTTCAGAACCGCTAGTTCCTCTTTCCTGCACTACAGCTCCGCAGCGGCTTTAATATTCTCCTTCTTTGGAGTTGTAAATCGTACTCTGAATTGTTAAAGTTGTTTTTGGCCAGCGCGCGCTTACTGTAAAGCTTCCACTTCCCCACCTCTCTCTCTCTCTCTCTCTCTCTTTCTAGTTGTACAAGTTTCCATGAGTTTCACCTTTGTTATTTCTCTCTTCTTCCGCTGAGTACTGGAGGAAAGAACTGCTGTGGCTGTAAGGCTGTAACTGCGACGGGCATCGGAGAGGGCGAAGATTCCGGACGCATGCAGCAGCAAGGAGGGTCCCAGTATGGGGTGCCTCCGCTGGAAATGGTCCCGCAGTTTTCTTCAGCTTCGGCAGGGGCTCGGCAGCCGCGGATGATTGGAATTCATGGCGGGGCCGACCATATACAGCATCATCCGGCAGCGGAGGCCGTCTCACCAATCAGCAGCCGGTCGGTGCCGCAGTCTCAGGCTGGTGTGTCTCGCTCGCCGGCCACGTTTTTTGATGAATTGGGAAGCGGCGGCAGCGGCGGAGCGGTGACGAGGAGTTTCGCCGACGAAGAGGCGCTTGCTGCCGGCGACGAGGGAGAGAGAGGCGGAAGCGTTGGAAGCCGGTGGCCGAGGCAGGAGACGCTGGCGCTGCTTAAGGTCCGGTCGGAGATGGATGCCGCTTTCCGCGACGCCACGCTGAAGGGCCCTCTATGGGAGGACGTCTCGAGGTAACCGAATAACCGCCATTGAAATTGTTCTCAAATCATAATTGAGCTCTTTCCCTCTTTTGACCCTCCAACCTCCGTCTGTTCCATGCGGTCTCTTTCCTTGTTTTCGAAGAGGAATTAATGGCAACTTTAGTGAAATAATTGAGAGAGAACGAGATGCTTAACGGTTTTTCCTTCCTTCAACTCTCACGAAACGACTTGGGATCGGCATCGTACCACGGATTCTGACGATTCTAGTTTTTCTTTCTTTCAATTATCTCTCTTCAATTTCTTGAGAATGAAGACGAAGGAGAGGAAGAAGAAGAAACATGAACTGTGTATCCACAACAAAAATTCAAGCCCTTTCCTCGCTCTCCTCGGATCTCTTCTTTTTTCCAAACCAAAAATCTAACCACACACTGATCCCTCTCTCCATCTCCCTCTTCGTTTTCCAACATTTCCCAATTTGATCCAAATCCTGACGAGTGCTGCATCTAAAAGCTGCTGCATTAATCCCGAGCAGTCCCAATTTTCGAAATTGATCTCTTATGTTGATTCCAAGGAAAAATTATTGTAAAAATTTTGTGTTCGCAATATCTCCTAAATTAATCTTAGCGAGCTTTTTTACATTAAGATTTGCATTCAAATCTCTTGCAATAACACAGATTTGTTGATAGATTAAACTTTTATTTCCCTTCCTTACACTCTATAGCTAAAATTTAATTTTTGAATCATTTAAAATAACAAAAATGAGATATTTATGCATAATTTTGAAAAAAGTTCATAAATTTATGACTGGAATTCCTTGTACGATTCTTGTTCATGAAAAATTCCCCCCATTTTGCTAGATCTAATGCATTACCGATTTCTGCATCTGCCTTCACCGCTCTCCCGTTTCTCTCGCTTTAAGTACTCATATTGATCTATTTATTTATATATTCTGTACTTGTGATTAACGTAATAATTATGACATAATTTGAGTGCTTAAGAATTGCTACGGATTTTTTCAAGCAAAATAATGATCAAAATTTAAGGAAAAAGTTTAATATATTAATTAAATTATTTTACAGATTTTATATGAAAAAATAATGTCAGAATATCAAAGCAGAAAAACTTCAAAATTATTAAAATTATTCTAAAATTATTAACATATAAATTATTATTAATTTCAAAATAATTTTAATAGGTTTGGATATAATTTATATTAGATTTTGTTTCGTTTTATATAAAACTCTTTTCAATTTCTTGAAGAATAATTAACATCCAAAGGAAATTACCTCTTAAACATTCTAAATTATCATAAAAATTAGTAAAAAATACCTTGAAAATTATTTTACTTTTCTCCAAATGATTATATGTGAATATTATGATGTAAATTATGTAGATAATAATACTAAAGAGTCAAAATTGATATTAAATAAAATTTGAAGTTAGGATCCATTCAAATTTCTTATTAAGATAAAATTAACTTATATTTGTCATTTTTGATATTTTTGAAAAAAAGTTTTCTAATTATGACTATTTATCTAATAATTTTGAGTATTTTGTCCAACATCTTAACACAATTTACATCACAGTACCATTATACAATTTTTTATTTTATTTTTTGTCCTTTTCTCCTTTATCCTTCTCCTTTCGCCTTACCATATTACCAGTTTTACTGTTCCTTACATAAGCTATATTTATCATGGCGGGCATGCAGGAAGCTCGCTGAACTTGGCTACAAAAGAAGCGCAAAGAAGTGCAAGGAGAAGTTCGAGAACGTCCACAAATACTACAAGCGCACAAAAGAAGGCCGCGCCGGACGCCAGGATGGCAAGAGCTACCGCTTCTTCAGCCAACTTGAAGCTCTCCACAGTGCCACCGCTACCCCCGCCACCGTCTCTTTGTTCTCTTCCGCGTCCAAAACTGCCGATGCATCTGTTCCTAGTGGCTCTTCAATGGCAGCTCCACCAGCTGATAGAATCCAACCACCACCTCCCCAGCTCTCTGCTCTGGGGCCCGACATGCCACCAATAGCCGCCGCCGCGGGCATCAGCTTTTCTTCTAACACGTCCTCTTCTTCATCCTCGGACTCCGATGAAGACACGGACGATGGAGGCGCCGGCGACGGCAGCAGGAAGAGGAAGAGGGAAGGGTGGCCGTGTGGGAGGGGAAAGACGATGGCTTTCTTCGAGGGACTAATGAAGCAGCTGATGGAGCAGCAAGAAGCAATGCAGCAGCGCTTCTTGGAAACGATCGAGAAGCGAGAGCAGGACCGGATGTTTAGGGAGGAGGCGTGGAAGCGACAGGAGATGGCTCGGCTTAATCGTGAGTACGAGCTAATGGCGCAGGAGCGCACCATGACGGCGAATCGTGATGCCGCCGTCATCTCCTTTCTGCAGAAGTTCACCGGCGGAGTAACTAATCCGCCGAATCCATTGCTGGAAGTTGCCACCGTCTCTGCTCCAGCAGCTCATGAACCATCGCCGCCGCCGCAGGAAGATCTGCCTGAGAGCCAGAGAAGCCAACAAGGCAATGAGATTGTAATCCATCAGCCCTCAGTATCGTCTGAACCGACCGCTTCAGCGGCAGAGGTGGCACTGGAGGTTGTAGCAGATGCTTGCCCCGACGTGGTTTCTCTGTCGAAGCCATCACCATCAGCACGGTGGCCGAAAGCGGAGGTTCTTGCACTAATCAAGCTGAGGAGTGAACTAGACATGAGGTACCTGGAGGCTGGGCCGAAAGGGCCATTGTGGGAGGAGATATCTCTTGGGATGAAACGGCTGGGATACAACAGGAGCGCCAAAAGGTGCAAGGAGAAGTGGGAGAATATTAACAAGTATTTCAAGAAGGTGAAAGAGGGGAACAAGAAACGGCCCGAGGACGCCAAAACTTGCCCTTACTTCCACGAGCTCGACGCGCTCTATCGTAGAAAGCAGCAACAAGAGAGTGCTCCGACGACTAATCCAGCGCCATTAATCTCTGCACCAGCAGAGCAAGAGAGTTACATTGGCGACCACAAAAATCCAGTTACCGTTAGAACCAACATTGGGAATGGCGGAAATCATGAAGGGAGTGGCTTCCAAATGCCTAGGAGCAACGCCAATGGCCTTTCTCAGGTTTTCTTTGGAGGAGGTCCGAACAGCGGGAGCGATGCTGCATTGAAGAAGGTAATATATTAGTCTCTTCCTGCAGTACTCACTGGCACGGTATGATTGAAAAATTCAACCTTTTTCTTTTGCAATGAAGCCAGAAGATATCGTTAAGGAGCTGATGGAACAACAGAATCATGAGGACGATGATGATGATGTTGATGATGATGACTATGATGACGATGATGAAGAGGACGACAGTAAGATGAGATATGAGATACAGTTCCAGAGACAAAGCGTGGGAGCTGCCGGCGGCTCTCATGGTGGTGGAAATGCAGCTGGAAAGGCGCCGACTCCGGCTCCCCCCACGTCGAATGCAGGTTCTTTCCTCGCCATGGTTCAGTGATTCATTCTTCTGCCATCTCATTATCCTTATCATCTTCCTCCCAAACTAAGACTTCACCTTATAAAAAGGCAAGTTTTTCTATGTTGATTTGTTGTGGGAATAAGGATCATTTCAGGCCAATTGAGTAGATACCACTGAGGGGAATAATGTCACATCAAAGTGCAGAAATAAGCTTAGCCAAGAGCCGCTGCTATTCAGTGTAAATTAGAGGATTTTTAGATAAAGAAGGCAAATTTCTTTGTAGCCAATCTCATTAAACATGTTTATGTGCAACTAAATTGTAAAGTTTGCATCAGAGTCTCCATTGCATGCCCCGCCAGCTCAAGAGAAACATCAGGAGAGGAAAAAGGTATAGGCAGGTGGGACGCGTACGTGTTTCTATTACTTTATATCTGAAACTCTTATTTTTACTTCTTGCAGAGTTTAGAAATGGCCTTTATATAATGCTGGTTTGTGACAAAATGTACATTAGTTGGAAAAGACAAAGAGTGTATTATAGAAGCTATAGTATTTGCAATCGTTGTTCTCCTCCCCTTGAAGCTGTAAAAGAACCTAATTCAATATTCCCTTCAACAAATAGGTGATCTAGCTTACCTTGTCTGTAAGAGATGTCCCTTTTGATGAATGATTTAGAAAGACTATTCTACGTAATGTAGAAAGTAAAGACTCGAGAAGAAGAAGACAGCCGAGAACTCAAGGGTAAAACTAAGTGGATTTCATTATTCAATCTGTAATTCAGAGTATAGTACTTGGTTTATTAAATAGACCTGAGGTAGTACGGATACAAGAAAACAACAGTCAATCCTTTGCTTACATGTCATAAAGAAATGCAAGAGTACCGTACAGTTAATTTGAGTTTGTTACTTCTAATACTCCCCTGCAAACTGATGGTTCTTGAGTGACCTTCAATTTGTTGCATAGAGTGTGAAACCGCGTTGTGGATAAAGATTTTGTGAGAATATCATCAATTTGGTCCACCGTGCTTATTGGTAGAATGCATATGGTGTTTCTGTGGATGTGATCTCGTATGAATCTGTGGTCAATCTCTATGTGGTTTGTACGCGCGTGAAACACGGGATTGTTTGCTAATGCAATTGCTGATGTGTTGTCACAAAAGATTTTGGTTGGAGAGTCTCGCGGTATGTGGAATTCTTGAAGAAGCCTTCAAAGCCAAATAATGTCGGCCGTGAGTGCCGCGAGAGCTCGGTACTCGGATTCTGCCGATAAACGAGCAGAATCCGGTGGTAGACTTGCGTGAAATTGGATCACTTGCCCAGTCAGCATCTGAGTAAGATGTAAGCAGAGATTAGTTTTTTGTAATTGGAATGCCAAAGTCAATCGTACCTTTGATATATCATAGTAGACGTTTGAGCATGTATATGTGCTTCGGTTGAGGGTCATGCATATGTTGTGATAGTTGGTTCACACTGAACGCAATGTCCGAGTGAGTTATAGTGAGATATTGCAGAGAGTCCGTGATCCTTCAATAAAGATTGGTGTCCTGAAGCTCAGCGTCCGTGGGCAGGACGTCCGGCATCTTTGTACATGACGAGTTAGCCAACGGGTTACAGTTTGCTAGGTCCGCCTGGTGTAGAATTTGTGAGGCGTAATTCTGCTGTGAGAGGAATATTTTGTTCAAGTGTCTTTGAATTTTAATGCCTATGAACTCGGTCGCAGTATGGAGATCTTTCATGGAGAATTCGTGATGGACCTTGGCAATAATATCATTGATGACTTCCTTATCATTATCGGTGAAAAGGATATCATCAACGTAAGCAAGAAGATAAATACTTGATTTATCTTTGTTATGCACAAGTAAAGAGGGATCAGATTGACTGTGAGAGAATCCAAGAGAGACAAGAAAGGTAGTGAACGTGTTATATCATTGTCGAGGTGCCTGTTTTAGCCCGTAGATGGATATAAACCAAAATTAATGTTTAAGTTTTTTTGTGTATATAGAAAATTGTATGGAAGAAAAATCTAGAAAATGTAATAACTTTTGGTGGTTGATTGTTGAGTCTTTATTATAGAAATATCTAGAATGTGTTTCTAGAAATGTCTTTGTACTAGTATAAATAGGCATTGAGTCTTGTCATATGGATGTAAGAGAGAAAATTTTATAACAGAAGTTCCTTTGTTTTTATCCTCTTCCACTCTTCCAAATAATCTCTCTAACAAAGTTGTATCAGAGCTAAGTTCGATGACAAGTAGTATGAATCTACAAGTGCCTCGTCTCACAAAGGAGAACTATGAGAATTAGAGTCTTCAAATGAAGGCACTATTTGGCTCTCAAGATAATTGGGAGATAGTCGAGAAAGGCTATGTCGAGCATCAAGAAGAAGCAGTATTATCAACAACCCAAAGGGAACTGTTGAAAGAAAGTAGAAAGAAGGATAATAAGACGCTTTTCTTCATTTTTCAAGCACTTGATTAGGCAAACTTTGAGAAAGTGGCCAGTGTATCTATCTCCAAACAGGCCTGGGAGATACTTCAAGTTGCATACAAAGGCATATACAAGATAAAGAAGATTCGACTTCAAACTCTTCGGGCCAAATTTGAGGCACTTCAAATGAAGGAAGCAGAAAATATGGAGGACTATTTCACAAGAGTCTTGACCATCGTCAATCAACTACGAAGGTATGGAGAAGCATTAGAAGATATTCGAGTGATAGAAAAAATTCTACGCTCGGTAAATGATAAATTTGAGCATATTGTCATAGCTATTGAGGAAGCTAAAGATTTAGAGACAATGACCGTTGATGAACTAATGGGTTCTTTGATGACTTATGAGCAAAGAAAAAATAAGAAAATACAAAATACTATCGTACAAGTTCTCCAATCAAAGCTCTCATTGAAAGGTGACAAAGACGACACAAAAAATGAAGATAATTCAAATGATCGAGACATTTATGGACAAGGCCGTGGTCGAGGTCGCGGTCGTGGTCGTGGATTTGGAAGAGGCCGAGGACGTGGACGAGGACGTGGAGGATATTAAAGAAATAATGAATAAAATCAAAACTCAAGAAATGAAGAGTGGAAGAAAGAGCCAAAATATCAAAGGTACAAAAAATCTCATGTTCGTTGTTATATTTGCAAGAAATTTGGTCATTATGCTTCCGAATGCTATCATAATCAAGAGAAAGCCAATCTTGTTAAAGAGAAGGAAGATGATCTAGTCTATTATTAGCATTGAAAAGAGAAGAAGATGAAAAAATTTTTTTTGATATTTAGATACTGGAGCAAGTGATCATATGTGTCGGGACAAAAACATGTTTTGAAGCGATGGAGAGTCAAATTTATTTTGGCGACTCTTCAAAAATTTTGGTAAAAGGAAAAGGTAAAATCCTTATTCTTCTTAAAGATGGAACCCATCAATTTATTTTTGAAGTTTATTATGTTCCGAATATGAAAAGCAATATTTTAAGCTTGGGGCAATTACTTGAGAAAGGATTTGACATTCATATGAAGGATAAAAAGCTCACAATTAAAAATAATTCAAATGAATTAATTGCCCAAATAGAGATGACAAGAAATAGAATGTTATTCTTAATATAAAAAATTGAGTGATGAAATGTTTAAAGACATGCATGTGTGAAAGATCCATCATGGCTTTGGCACATGAGGCTTGAGCATTTAAATTTTGGAGATCTAAATAATATGTCAAGAAAAGGAATGGTGCATGGCTTGCCAAATATCAATCATCCAAATTAAATTTGTGAAGGTTGTGTATTTGGAAAACAACCAAGAAAGAGTTTTTCAAATGAAGCAAACTTTAGAGCAAAAAAGCCTCTTCAATTAATCCACACAGATGTATGTGGACCCATTGCTCTAGCCTCTTTTGGTAAGCATTGATATTTCTTAACTTTTATTGATGATTATTCAAGAAAAATATGAGTTTATTTTTTGAAAGAGAAATCAGAAGCTTTCATTATGTTTAAGAAGTTCAAAGCAAGTACAGAAAAAGAAAGTGGATTTTTAATAAAATCCATCAGATCAGATCGAGGTGGTGAATTTACGTCCAAAGTATTAAAAGAATATTGTGAAGAGCGTGGCATTCGACATAAATTAACAGCACCATTTTCACCCCAACAAAATGGAGTAGCGGAGAGGAAAAATCGTATTATTCTTAATATGGTATGAAGCATGATCAAAAGCAAGAGTATGCCTAAAGAATTTTGGGCCGAGGCGGTGACATGTGCTGTCTATACACTCAATCGGTGCTCAACTTCAAGCTTACAAGATATGACACCACAAGAAGCATGGACATGAAGAAAGTCAAATATATCTCATTTGAAGGTGTTTGAGAGCATTGCATATGCACATGTCCCTGAATAAAGAAGGACTAAGCTGGATGACAGAAGCTCCAAACTCATCTTCATCGGGTGTCAATCTAAATCTTATAAATTATTTGATCACAAAACTTCAAAAATCATTTTTAGCAGGGATGTTGAGTTTGATGAAGAAGGAGCATGGGATTGACAAAATATAAAGACACACAAAAGGAAGAGCAAGTACCAGTGAAACTACAATATGAAGAACAGTTGTCTACAAATTTGCAAGATTCTCCAAGTACTTGAGAAGATAATCAAAGGTAAAGGAAGACAAGAAATTTAAGAGAGCTTTATGAGGTAACTGACGAGCTTCATTTTATTTGCTTGCTTGCAAGTAATGAACCATTACAATTCGAAGAAGCCATAAAAGATGAAAAATGGAGAAGTGCTATGGATGAAGAGATCAAATCTCTAGTAAAGAATGCAACATGGGAGCTCACAACACTACCAAAAGGACATGAAGCTGTTGGTGTAAAATGGGTATACAAAGTGAAGAAAAATGTAAAAGGTGAAGTAAAAAAGTATAAGGCATGGCTAGTGGTAAAAGGATACAAGCAGAAAGAAGGCATCGACTACAATGAGGTATTTGCTCCTGTTATTCGTATGGAAACTATTCGCTTAATTATTTCTCTTGCTTCACAAAATAATTCGTCTATTTATCAAATGGATGTTAAATCTGCATTTTTAAATGGAGTCATTGAAGAAGAAGTTTATCTCGAACAACCATTGGGATATATTAAAGAAGGGCATGAATCAAAAGTTTATAAATTAAAAAAGGCTTTATATCAGTTAAAGCAATCTCCCAGAGCATGGAATGCAAGAATCGATTCATACTTCAAACAAAATGATTATATCCAATACCCTTATGAGAATGCTCTTTATCTGAAGAAATATAATAATGGAGATATATATATTACTTGTTTGCTTATATGTGGATGATCTTATTTTTACTGGCAATAATCTACTTTTATTTAAGGAGTTTAAGCAAACGATGGTAAAAAAATTTGAAATGACAGATTTTGGACTCATGCCATTTTTTCTTGGAATTGAAGTTAAGCAAAATAAAGAAGAAATTTTTTTTCACACAAGAAACATATGCAAAGAAAGTTCTAAAGAAATTGAATATGGAGAATTGTAATCTAGTAAGCACTCCAATGGAATGTGGAATCAAACTATCAAAGAAAGAAGAAGGGAAGATAGTCAATCCAACTATGTTCAAAAGTTTGATCGGAAGCCTGTTATATCTAACAAGTACAAGACCATACATTTTATATGCAGTCGGAATTGTTAGCCGCTTCATGGAAAATCCCACTGAGACACACTTGAAGGCAGCCAAGAGAATTCTTCGATATATTAAAGGTACACAAAATCATGGACTTCTATATTCTCATTCTAATGAATTTCAACTTTCAGGAAATTCAGATAGTGATTGGGCTGGAGATCAAGATGATAGAAAAAGTACAAGTGGATTTTTATTTTATATGGGTGACAATGCCTTCTCATGGAGCTCACGAAAACAACCAGTTGTTGCTCTATCTACTTGTGAAGTTGAATATGTTACTGCATCAAAATGTGTATGTCATGCAATATGGCTAAGAAAGCTATTGAAAGAGATTGGATATTCTCAAGGCGAAGCTACAAAAATCTATGTTGATAATAAGTCAGCAATTGCATTATCAAAAAATCCAGTTATCACAAGAGAAGCAAACATATTGGTGTTCGTTTTCATTATATAAGAGATCAGATCCAAGATAAAGAAGTTCAAATGTAGTATGTGAAATCTAAAGATCAAATTGCAGATATTTTCACAAAGCCATAGCTGCAGAACAGTTCATAAAATTAAAGATACTACTTGGAATGGTTGATAAAAATTTTGGTTTAAGGGGGGGTGTTGGAAATATAAACCAAAATTAATGACCAAGTTGTTGGAAATATAAACCAAAATTAATGTTTAATTTTTTTTGTGTATATAGGAAATTGTATCGAAGAAAAATCTAGAAAATGTAATAACTTTTGGTGATTGATTGTTGAGTCTTTATTATAGAAATATCAAGAATGTGTTTCTAGAAATGTCTTTGTACTAATATAAATAGGCATTGAGTCTTGTCATATGGATGTACGAGAGAAAATTTTATAATAGAAGTTCCTTTATTTTTATCCTCTTCCACTCTTCCAAATAATTTATCTCTAACAATGGATTTATGTAGGTGACACACATGATCCGGGTACATTGTGTCTTCAAATCCTCTTGGTTGTGCCATGAACACGGTCTCGGACAGTTGGTCGTGCAGAAACGCATTGGCAACGTCGAGTTGTTGGACGGGCCAGTTATGATAGAGGGCGATCGTGAGGAGTATTCTTATTGTTGGTAGTTTGGCGACCAGGCTAAACGTCTCAGTGTAGTCCAACCCGTAAATGCCGGCAGATAAAATATCGTAATATACGCCGTAACTAAAGCTACGGGTTGTTACCGGCGCGTTAGCCGCCGGTAATGTCGACAGATAAAAAATGTCAGAAATGATACAGAAATTCGTTGTATCATCCTTTCCGGCAAATTACCGACGCTAAATCTGCCAGAAACCTGTAGGAATGACAAAAAAATTTGCATTCTCAGGCAACAATCAGATTTCCACACTTACAAATATATACAAATACATATAATAATAGTTCCACAACACAGATCTACACATCACAGATCTCAAGAACTTCAACAAATACTTAAAAATATAAATGTTCATTAACACATATTATTTAATAACATCAACCAACTAATATTAAAAACATCACAGATTCAAAAAATTAAACAGGTTCATATTACATTGAAAAAAATAAAATACTCTTAATTCGTGGACTCATCCTCAGCTAGAGTTACCTCTTTTCCACTCAACTGCTCCCTCATTTCATCCAACAACTGATTGTGTTGCTCATACATCTGCATTTGTATCTGTGCTTGCAACTGAACTTGTCAATCAGCTTGCGGTTTCCTTAGAAGAGATAATTAATATAGGAATGTCATATAAATTATTATAATCCATTATTTTTCTGCTCTTATATGTAGGTTATGGATATTAGAAATAAAAGAAGTTGGATGTACAACTGATTGTCACAAGGATGAAAGACATTAATAGATGAATTCATTAATAGGGTGAATATTTTCATTCAGGAAGCGAAACAACTACCCAGCTTCATATCAGATGGAATGTTTCGATGTCCATATTCTAAACATAAAAATCTAGTGCACCTAAGACCAGATGATGTAACTGTTGATCTGTATCGCAAAGGATTCATGCCACGGTATTGATATTGGACTTCTCATAGTGAGTACGAGCCACATTTTGATTCTCAGTACGGTCATTCTATAAGTACTAATGTAGTTGAGGCTAAAAATATCTGACCAAATCTTGATGAATTAGTTCATGATGCAACTGGAATATAATATGAACAAAATATAAAAGAGTTACCGAATAAGAAGGCACATAATTTTTATGATTTGTTGCATGCTGCCCGACAATCAATATAGAAAGGGTGCACCAATCACTCAGAGTTATCTGTTACTGTGAAGATGTTAAGCATCAAGACATAATATAATATTGCTCGTGAATGTTTTAATCAGTTCATTGTGTTTCGGATCAATGGTTTATGATTTTGATTATAGCAAATATTTTTATTTCTCTACGACTGCCTTATGTACTGACATTTCAGGTTCACATGATCTGACTGTAATTTGGAATCAGCTCAAGATTGGGTAGACTAGGTCTGAGTCAGTTTGTACTTTTTTTCCTTTCTTGAGTCCCTTGTATTTGGTGTGGCTCCTGGTGTTTTGTAGCTTGGAAGATTATTCTTTGTTCCCTAAAAATTTCTATTTTTGGTAACATCGTCCGGGATGATATTTACGTCGGCTTAGACGATCAGCCCAAATGGAGAAACCCTAATTAGGGCATCCTCATTAAGGCAGCCATCATATGTTAATCGGCCTGGATGATACTTGTATCGACCAGGACGATAAACTCAATTCAGAAAGAATCAGCCGCCATGATCAGATTAGGTATTCATTGTTTTAGGACATCGGCCAGGACGATATAGACATCATCCAGAACGATCTAACTCAATTATGCCTAAATTGATCTAGTATATTTGGAAAGCATTAATGGCTGATTAATACGATCACATCGTCCGGAACGATCATAGGATCGGCCAGGACGATTACCTGGACGATTTACATCAGCCAGAATCTATTCAGGGCGATATCAGGATGATTGAAATTAGTTTTAAACTAATCGTCCGGGACGATCGTGAGATCGGTCAGGACGATGTAACCAATTTACTTCTGATAGTCCCAAATCGTCTCGGGCTGATGAGCTGAATTTGAACTGATCGTACAGGATGATATGTCTATCGTCCTGGACGATAATGTCGGCAACT
>NW_021319132.1:1280902-1282254 GCF_001605985.2 Dendrobium catenatum
CCCTATATTCGTAAGCTTTAATTCTTTGCAGCATTCTTTGGTTATCCTCATCTTCTATTTTTCTGTTTGGTTTAATGAGTTGCTCTGGTTCTGACCGTACTCTGTGGCATATGGAGGCTTTAATTGCTTTGATTAATTTGGGTACTACTTGGGTTTTTATTCTTATTTTGTATCACAATTCTTATTTCATTTGGTTCAAGATGAACAACTGGAGCACTTTTGATTTTACTTTCTTTTACCGGATTGCTGATACTTATACTAATATTTGGGCTTATTTGCACTTTGTGAATATTGACTGGGAGATTTGTTGGAATCCTTATTGGATTGAGCATATATTTGTCTACTATTTCTTTATGAGCGAGACTGTTAGCAACTGGGTTAGTTTTGTTAAAGTTCTCAAGAATTACATTTTGTTAATCTTTAATAATCACATGGAGCATTATGCCAACTATAATGGCACGGTTTGTATGATTTATGGTTTTTGGATGAGTTTGTTTGGTCTCCGGTTACTCATGAATATGCATTTCATTTTGCCCCATTTTATTTACCGCAAAGCCATTAATTTTTATTTTCTATGGATGAACTCCAGTAAACATCTTCTTCATTTCATCACTGGGGATTTATATTTTGGGTACTGGAAGGATTATCAAAAAGGTAACATTAAGGCTTGGCCTGTGCTAGTCAATGCAGTTTTTTGGAATTCCTCTGGAGCTAAGGCCATTTACAGTCATTTTATTTGCAGTTTTGGTTATCTGGACTATTTTGGTGGCTGTATTGAATACTTTTGGTCTGACAGTGGTATTTGGAGGTTCTTTTGCAGGTGGATCTTCACTAATATTGGGGAACCCAAGATTGTCAAGGTTATTAAGTTTTATTTGTTTCTTTATTTTTGGGTTTTTGCTTTTATTTTTTGCAAGAGGATTGTGCAGAACTAGTACACTTTGATCTTCCTTTTTTGGGTGCTGATTGCCCGAAGCCCTAGAGCGCTTTCTTATTGGTTTTGTAATCGTAGGCAAAAAGACTGCCGGCTTTTAGGTTTTCTTTTGGCTTTTTTTGTAGCTCTTCTGGGCATTAGCAAGCTGGAGGTCCCTTCTAAGGATCTTGTAATCGCTTTTTTTTTTTATTAACGCGTAGGCCAGTCGGTGGGTTTTAACTAAAAAAGAAAAAAATTATTAATGTCTATGTAGGTTTATGTCTATGATTAAGCTATTATTATTTTAACGTAATTGAATTATTATTTAAAATTTGCTCATTTAGTTTTCATTTTATTGAGAATATTTTATTTATTTCTATTTTTGTTTAATTTTATTAATTATTTTAAAATATTTTTACTTATTTTATTTATTTATTCT
>NW_021319132.1:1282354-1307394 GCF_001605985.2 Dendrobium catenatum
ATGAATAATATGTTTCCTTGGGAGGCAAATATATTATTCTTTAATAGATTTAGATTGCAGAAATACAGTTTATATCTTAAATATCATAGTTAATTTTAAGGGAGAACTACATACAACCCTGAAGGGTGCACTTTAATGTTATGAAATAATTTAGAAGTACCCTAGTCTATCTTATGTTGGGCTTTAAAGTTTTTGAGGAGGAAAATTTATATTTAGTAGATATTTTATTAGAGATTTGGGATGATATTCCTAATAGTGATGACATAAGATTAGAGGTCCGCCTCGGAGCTTAAATCTAAATTGGATTACTATATAGTAGCAACCCGAACCTATTTTAATTCACTTTGGACTTATATCGAGATGGATTGGAAACCCAACTAAATAACTTAAGTGCTTTAAAACCACGATTCCAGTCTCATGAAAGATGGATAGGCTGTTATTTAAGTTTTTGAGAATTTGGGGCCCATATTTAGAGAATTTCCTAAATGACCCCTTTACTTATGAGTGATAAAATCATGCTTGATGCAATTAAATTAAAATTACTTGCAATTATTTGTAATGAAATGCATAAAAATTGACTCTTTATGCAAAAATGATATGTTTAAACTTTTAAAATTAGTCATGTAAATTAGATTTTTTCTTAAAGAGTATAATATCCCCTAGACAAAACTGCACCCTAATAGGTTAGGTGGTCTATCATGACTCATAGATGGAGTGGTGCCTAGCAAGGAGAGTATAAAGGTATGAATTCATGAGAACTCTAGGAGTTCTCTAGCTTATTTATCTTTCCATGTGAGCCTAATTTTTCTTAATTATAAGCAAAAGATTTTTTTTTCTTTTTGTCCTTAAGAGCCTAGAAAAATTCAGGCTAAGATAGATTATGCAAGAAATAAAGCCATAAAACATACAATTTCTAATGCATAAGTAATATTAAAAAACTTATAAATCTAAAATTAAACCAAATAATAAGAGTTTGATGTCATGTGTCAAATGCCACTTAATTATAAATCAAGTTATGCATAATGTAAAGGTGGTCAGACTCCATGATAATAATGTGGATTTTCATATAATAACACATGTTCTTTTAAAGTGAAGCATTTTTTCTTCATTTCTTTGGTTTCTTCTTTGATCTCCTTGGGTCCATCAAATTTGGATCTATAAATGAAATGAAACTCCCCCTTTAAAGGATTTTTCTTTCCACTTTAGATCCTAATTTATCCAAATTTGGAGCTCCAAATGGAAAGAACTCTCCCCTAAGGGATGTCTTCTTCCTCTTTGAATTCTAAATTGAATATATGAAATTCTTCCCTTTAATTAACTTTCACAACTCTTTTTAAATTACATTTATATTTGAGAAAATTAAAAGACTCCAAGAACCCTTCAGGTTATCTTAAATAAATCATATAAAATCAATCGCAAAAATCCTAAGCACATATATAATCAATTATTTACTTTTGAGCAAAAATAATAGCTTGGTCATGCTTTTAATCATTTTAGGAGGCTGATATATAAAAGCATCTACAAATTTTTTTGTTAATTCCCATTTCAATTAGCCCCCTTTTATATCCCTACATAAGCATGGCTACCTACAGAAAATTTGTTAACATCTAGATCATTCCTAACCTAGGAAAATCTAAACGCCTATCACTACTCAAGAAGAAATCACTTCAAAGCATATGCAAGGAAAATTAAAAAAAAATGTGTCATATTTATCAAGATGGAAAATACATCCCATAATCACTCAAATAAATTACTTATAAAAGAATAGCATCTTAACCTATAACTCGAGTTGGTTGTCCTGATGAGAAATCTACGATGTGTTAAAGAGGCTATGTGGTTTGGATATTTCCTAGGCTTGATATTAGTTGAAGTTTCCTAATGCTTGAGTTTTGTTTGTTCATGGTTTACATTTCACATCATAATTCTCTTTGTATCCAGGTGAAGAAGGTTCTAAATTTCTCAAATGATTCAGTCTGTTGTGCTAGGAATTTAACCTTGGTGAATCTGGAATAATCATAAATAATTACAAATCCATATGATTTTTGTCCTAGACATGTTTTACTAATGGGTCCAAATAGGTCAACATAAAGAATTTCTAGTGGCTTAGAGGTGTTGATGTCCTTAATTGAATGAAGTAAAGACTTAACTTATTTTCCTAGTTGGCAAGCATTGCATAGGTGGTCCATAGTGAAATCTAAATTGGGTATGCCTCTAACTATGTCTTTTTGGGTAATGTTCCTAAGAGTCTTCATGCTTGCATGACATAGTCTCCTATATCATATTTATTATTTTCCCTTCTAAGAGTAATTTACCATTCAAGCTAATCATGCATTTTATAGATAAAAATTTGATTTCAAAACCCTTATAAAATATTTGGCTAATGTTAAGTAAATTATGCTTTAGACCATCAACTATTAAGATATTTTTAGTTATAAAATTCTTAGAGTTTCCAATTATACATAAGCTAACCACTTTCTTGGTGGTGTTATCTACAAGTGTGACCTTCCCTCATGACTTACCCTCTAGCATGATATATTGCTTTAAATCTTCAGTCATGTGCCTTGATCATCCATTGTCCAAGTGCCACATAATCTCACTAGGTCTTTTATAAAATAACTCCTGCAAAGTCATTCAAATATTAGATTTGGAAGCCCAAGTGACTTTGGATTCCACTTTATGCTTTGATGGATGAGATGAATGCATGTTATGCTCTAATTCATGTAATTTTAGCTTCCACACTAGATGTGTCATATGATGAATAGTGCAAGTGCAGGATATGTGACCTAGCATACCACAAGACACCTAACACATGGAAAAGGATTCACTAATTTGTGTATGTTATGGTGCCTCTTTCTAAGGTTATATGAAGCATGCTGTGGTGATGAGTTATGCCACTATGTTAAAGTAGGTGATGATTTATTATTTGAAGTGCATTTACTTTTGTTTTTAGGAATTCATTTGCACTTTTAAGGTTTGCTACTTCTAACTTTAATGCATGTTCACCACTATCTAATTCACTTGCAAGTGTTTCTAATTCTTTAAATAATTCTTCCAACTCAAGATACTTTATCATCAAGGATTTGTGTGGATTAATTAGGTCAACATGCTTCTTATTTAATACATCATATTCATCAAGTAAAGACATGTGATCACTATCTAAAGTAGAATTCTCAATTATCAGACAAGTATGCTCTTTTTATAGATTAGAAAAGTCAATGTTTAAGCTAGCTACATCTTATTAAGTTTTCTATATGAATCATGAATTTTTTTTTGAAATAATGAACAATTCATCATAGGATAGTTAACATACCTAATCTTGATATGATTTATCAAGATTATTATTAGCCATAAGACATTGTTACCTCCTCCTCTGCTTCTTATTCTAAAGATTTTGAGGTGGAGTCGGCCCAAATCGCCTTATGTGTCATGTGCTTATCCTTCCTAAATTTTGCCTTCTCTTCTCCATTCTCCTTAACTGGGTGAGTTTTCAGGTTGGGGCATGTTTATTTCATATAGGTTGTTAAACCTAAGAAATTGTCCCAAGGCTAACCAAGAGGGGGGGGGGATGAATTTGTAATTTAAAAAAATTCTCTTAAATTTTTAATAGAAAACTAATTTTAATAATTTTCAACTTTAATTATCATTTTGAAAAAGCTTTTCAACCATAAATATCAAAGTGTAGAAAATAAAACAAAATGCAAAAATAAAAAATGACACAAAGATTTATAGTGGTTCGGTCAAATACGACCTACATCCACTCCCTGAAGACTCTCTCTTCAGGTATTGCACTATTACTAAATGTGACTCTCATTTAGCACCCACAACAAGGAGGAGAAGCCTTTACAAATTCCCTCTCTTCCACATATCCTCGATGCAGCAGAGTACCATCATCCTTTCACACTCTCCAAGTGTCGGCAGAGTACCGTCATATATTCACACCCTCCAAGTATCGATAGAGTGCCGTCATCTTTTTACACTCTCCAAGTGTCGGTAGAGAACCATCATCTATTCATACTCTCTAAGTGTCGGCAGAGTATCATTGTCATTTCACACTCTCCAAGTGTTGGCAGAGTACCGTCATCTGTTCACACCCTCTAAGTGTTGGCAGAGTACTGTTGTCTTACTTCAAAGATCTTCCTTCGAGTAACTATAAAGAAGAAAAGAAGAGTTGCAACCAAAAACACAAAGATATCTTTATCTTTGAGTAACCTTGTAAACCCTTCATACTTCTCTTACAAGAAATCTCCCTCAAATACTCTCCCAAATGCATTCTTTCACTTTCTCTTGAAAAATCACAAAGTAGAACTCTTCACATGTCAGTTTTAAAGGACCTTTTATATGAAAGACACAAAAAACCATCTAGAGAATTAAAAATTATAATTTTGGGCATGTACGATCGTATAGTACGATTATATGTTTGTACGTACAAACAGTTCGGAAATTATTGTGTCTAAACCTTATGTGAATCAGTACGAAATAATTTCGTACATGATGATCATCTAGTATGAACCAACTTCATATTATACAAATAGTTAGAAAAATTTTCATCTTCATCAGGATGAAAAGGGACCCCACATTTTCATACTCTGGATGATGTCTATATGAATGTGATATCGTACAATACGATCAGTTCAAAAAATTTTCATGTTCATCAGGATGAAAAGGGACCCATCCAACTCATACCCTGGACGGCATATGTATGATGACGACATCGTACGGTACGATTAGTTCAAAAAAATTTGAATTCATCGGGACGAAAAGGGACACATTCAACTCGTACTTTTGATGGCATACATACGATGATGACATCGTACGGTACAATCAATTCAGAAAAAACTTTAAATTCATCGAGAAGAAAACGAACCCGTTCAACTCGTACTCTAGATGGCATACGCACGATGATGACATCATACAATACGATCCATACTTAGATAAATTTTCTATATTTCTGTTCATTTGACTACTCGTAGGGGAAAATAACTAATCAAATCGTCCCGTACGAAATGACTTCGTATAATACGATCAGTTCAAAAATTTTATAACTTTTAAATACTCCCCTGGTGTGTGTGTGCATAGTTACTCAATTATGATCACACTCTCTCAGACTCAATAAAATGAAAAATATAGACTTCATTTACAATAAATCCTAAATTGATCTGATTTAAAGTCTTAAACAAATTAGAGTATGATTTATCTGAAATGTTAGTACACATAAACAAAAAAATAATACATCCAAGATATGTTAAAAGAAATTATAATTAATTAAAAATAATAATATTTAGAATCATAAAAAACATACATGCTGCAAGAATATCAACAATCAAAAATCTAAGTTGCAACTATCTCAATAGGGTAGTCTATTCAAAGATGTCCTAGTTTCTTGTATTCAAATCATATTGTGTTAGATTAGCTTTAAATTTTTATTACTTTTACCTTTGTTCCATTTTTTTAATGGAATTTTTACTTCCTCTTTAGGAAACTTTGAACTAATGGGTCATCAATGCAATGTCATCATCCTCCTCCGCTATAGAATTGTCACTATCCGCATCATTTTCCTTTAGAGCCATAGTTTTCTTTGTCTTCTTGTCACCTACTTCAAGTATCCTTTGACTCACTCATTGCTTGTAGGCAATGAGTGACCCAAGCAAGTTGTCAATTGAGTATACATTTAAATCTTTTGATTTTGAGATAGCAAAAAGATTAACTTTTTTAGATTAGAAAATTCTCTATATAGTGCATGCAAGGATGTCACTATCTAGGTGAACCTAGTATACATTTTACATATAGTTTTGATAGGTTTTATACAAAATAGTTTATAGTCATGCAATAAAATATTTAATCTAGACTATTTAACTTCACTAGTAGATACTCGCATATAGTCCTCATATTTCAACGCACATAAAAAATAATTCAAACATTTAGCATTTAATTATAAAATTTCTCTATCCACATGACTTCATTCAATAAAGGGAATATCAATTTTGACACCATTAACTACTCGAGATAGAAGTGAATAACCAGTTTGAATATCGTACTGCATGATTAGTAGCGTACATTATGATTAGTTTAAAATTCATTTTTCAAAATTCTTACTCGATTTATCTTGAGGCTAGGGTTTCTCAAATCAAGACAAATCGCACATTATGATTTGCATCGTATAATATTATTAATTCATTAATATTAATGATTCAATTAGCTATTAGCCTTCTTCTTCATATAATTGTTCATACAATATGATTGTAATCGTACGATATGTAGTTCAAAAATTTTACTTCTCAAATTTTCCTCACTCCCCCTATGTGTGTACATAGTCAACAATTTTTGCATATACCCTTACATGGCCACACTAAATAAATAGAAAATATAAAAAGTTAAAATTATAGACTATTGATTGACATCCTATTATACCCAAAATTGTGTCTTCAGTAATCTTGAGTGGTGTATATTGTACCTGAAATGTTAGTGTGCATAGAAAAAAAAATCCAATATATATTATAGGAGAATTAAAATCCCAATCAATAATGTTTGTTAACATTAAAAACACAAGTTAGGGATCCTAGATTGCAACATATTCAACATGATCTCTTGCATGAGTTACAACAAAATTTGACAAAAGTTATATCCCCTTTTGTGAGAAAATTGAAGCTTTGAAACAAGGTGAAGAACTTTTTTTTAATCCAAAATCTTCCAAATGGATACAACCAAAACCCTTTAAAGTGGAAGATTGAACTTTCATTGTAGGGATTAAACATCTTGTGCTTCACTTACAACTCTACCTATAAAGTAGTTCGATATTTTTGATAGCTAAATGCTAAAGCTTGTAGATGGAGAATACTTAACCTATATAAGATAGCATTGAGCATCTTTTAGGAGATAGAATCAAAACCTATAAAGAGGGAAATATATTATTTGAACTTTCTCATAACTTTGAAGGATAATTCATTACTTTTGATGGAGGAGCACTAAACTATATAAAAATAGACATGCACTATCTATTTAGGAAGATTTTATATTAGAGTTTACAAAGTAAAAATTGTGCGACATCTATACATGACGATAGAAAAATTCTTTTGTATATAAAAATAGATCTTATATGGAGAGAAAAAGATAATTCACCCCACTATAAGGGGTATTTATATTTAAAAGAGGGCAGTGAAAATTAAAAAAAATTATAATTCATAATTGATACGACATCACAAAATCATCTTGATCAAGCACGAATCTCGAGGCAAAAACTAGTTGGAAACTTTAAAAATTAATTTCAGGAGCATATGAACTCCGATTTCAGCGATCTTATAGTCAAACTGAGCGTCTCGGAAATACGAACCCAACGACACCAAGATAAACCCAATCCGAGCCCAAATGAGTCTGAATCAAGGGTTCAAAGGGCTGTTGGAAGGTTCAAACCGCAATTTGAGTTATCAAACAATCTCCGATTTTGACGAGCTTGTACTCGAATCGAGCGGCTCGACAAGACGAATCCAACGAGTCCAAGATCATTGAATTCCGACATCATTAAGGCCTTCAAATGCCCAACGAACGATGCATGATCAAAGGATTCGATATCGGCCGTCCATTCAAAACACTCCCAATTCGCCCATGATCTCACGCCTATTTACGGGCTATGCCACTCCAGAAAAATTATAAATAGAGCCCTCATTCTACACCAAGGGGACTCAAGTGAGGAGAGAGAAGAAGAAGAGTAGTAGAAGGAGAAAGGGGAATAGGAGATTCCTCACCTCCTCGACCACCGCCGCCGGAGCTCTTCCTGCCGCCTGAAGATGCCGGAACTCTGCCGGATTTTCGAGAAACACCAGGAATTCGCAGAAGAAGAAGGGGAAAGGGGAAAAGGAGATTCCTCACCTCCTCGACCACCGCCGAAGCTCTTCTTGCCGCCTGAAGAAGCCGGAACTCTGCCGGATTTTCGGAAAACGCAGAGAATCTGCAGAATTTTGTAAACTTCTTGGGAGAAACAAATTGTATTCGGATTATCCCAATTTGTGGGACGATTAAAAATATTAATGTTTTAATTTCTCAATCTCTATTCATATAGTATGATCTGGGGTCATATAGTACGATTAGTTTAAAAATACAATATGTCTAGTATAATGATACTAGTCTTTCAGACGAACTGGTCATATTTAACAAACATATCATACAATATGAATGTAACTTTGTACATTACGACTAGTTTAGACTTTCTCTATTTGTACAGGATGATAATAGGGATGTTTAAAAATCATCTATGTCGATCATTCATTATGATTCACATTGTACAATATTGTTGGGGTAATATCAATAGTTTGCATAGTATGATATAGATATCATATTATACGATTAGTTCAAAAATTAAGGTTTTATCTGGTACAATCTCTTGGAAGATCATATTTCATCTCTATCAATCATACGGTATGATCAAGATTGTACATTATGATTAGCAACATTTAAATAACCATGATTTAATTAACCAATTATGGGGGATAATTTAAGTAAGATTTTAAATATCATATAGTATGGTTAATATCATACCATATGATTAGTTCAAAATTTATTTTTTAAAATACTTAATTTATATAGTGGATAAGGTTCTCATATCAAGACAAATCATACAGTACAATCTATATCGTATTGTATGATTAGTTGATTAACATTAATGATTCAATTATCTATTAGCCTTCTTCTTTGTATAACTAATCGTACAATATAATTATAGTCATATGATACGGCTAGCTCAAAAAAATTACTTCTCAAATTTTCCTCACATCCCCTGTGTGTTTGCACGGTCATCAATTTTTTCATACACCCTTAGACTAAAAAAATATAAAATATAAGAAATTTAAAGTTATAGATAGTGGTGATTGACATCCTATTTTACCCAAACTTTAGTCTTCGGTAATCTTGAGCTGTGTATATTGCACCTAAAATATTAATATGCATAGATAAAAAATAATATCCAATATATATTCTAGGATAATTAAAATCTCAATCAATAATGTTTGTTATAATCAAAATCACAAGCTAGGGATCCTAGATTACAACAATCTATCCCTTTTTTATGATGACAAATATTTTTTTGTTGAAGGGCAATTTAATGTTCTTTTCTCCTAATCTCCCCCTCACTAGGTGAAAGATTCAAAAAACATGGGTAAGAAAAAAAATTTTGATTGATTTTTTTGATAATAACATAAAATAAAAGAAATCAAAAGAACTCAAATAAAATTGCAAGAAAAAAAAAACTACTCGTAGGGGAATATAAAATTGCAAGACAAATTTTGATTGATTTTTTTTTTTACGGCATACATATGATGATGACATCGTACGATAGAATCAATTCGGAAAAAATATTAAATTCATTGAGATGAAAAGGGACCCGTTCAACTCGCACTCTAGATGGCGTACATATGATGATGACATCATACAGTACGATCCATACTTAGAAACATTTTATATCTTTCTGTTCGTTTGACTACTCGTAGGGGAAAATAACAAATCAAATCATCCTGTACGAAATAACTTCGTACTGTACGATCAGTTCAAAAAATTTATAACTTTTAAACACTCCTCTGGTGTGTGTGTGTGCATAGTTACTCAATTATAAGCACACTCTCTCAGACTCAATAAAATGAAAAATATATACTTCATTTACAATAAATCCTAAACTGATCTGATTTGAAGTCTTCAACAAATTAGAGTATGATTTCTCTGAAATGTTAGTATACACATATAAAAAAATAATACATCCAAGATATGTTAAGAGAAATTATAATTAATTAAAAATAATAATATTTGGAATCATAAAAAACATACATGTTGCAAGAATATCAACAATTAAAAAACTAAGTTGCAACTATCTCAATAGGATAGTCTATTTAGAGATGTCCTATTTTCTTGTATTCAAATCATATTGTGTTAGATTAGCTTTAAAATTTTTATTACTTTTACCTTTGTTCCATTTTTTTATGGCATTTTTACTTCCTCTTTTGAAAACTTTGAACTAATGGGTCATCAATGCAATATCATCATCCTCCCCCGCTATAGAATTGTCACTATCCGAGTCATTTTCCTTTAGAGCCATAGTTTTCTTTGTCTTCTTGTCACCTACATCAAGTATCCTTTCCGCTCAAATAATATTTTAATACAAATTGTTTTTTAAACGCAGTTAAAAAATAATAATCAAACACCACAAACAAAGCCTCAGTTCTCTTCAAGAATATATATATATATATATAAACTGTAAGATTTCCATAGACTTCTCAATAGCATCTAAAATATGAGGTTTAATTAATCAAGTCTTAGATTAGTATCCCATACTGCTTCAGCTAAAATCAAATATTTTATAGCATGACTGATGGAAAATTTGCTTCCTCGAGAAAATTAGTTAACAGCGATATGGGAAAAATAGTATTTCAGGCAGAAGAAGCAGAAGTAGAAGCACCGCCGGTGTTCTCTCGTGGGGGCACTCCTAGAATTGACTTCATCATGTCGTATGCAGTAAAACCGATGGCCACTGAAGGAATCACCTGCAACATTTTAAAATACATCTTGAGACTGTTATTTCACACTTTCTTTCTTAGATTATTATTATATTTTATTTCATTATAATTTTCTTACTGCCTGCTAAAATATTCTGGCGATACAGGAGCAATTTACAATCAGACAAATTAGACGTGGTGGTTGTGAGAAATTTTTTTTTTTTTTTTTTTTTGGAAAAGATAAAAAGGTTCATAATAATCAAAATAATTTTTAAGATTAATACTAATCTTATAACAAATTCAAACAATAATTTGAAGTGCATCCTAAATAAATTTGTATAAGGTACCCTGAAACAAATTTTATTCTTTTCAAAAAATTTGTTTTTTTGAAGGTTTTTCTTCTTTAAATTTATATGAAGAGAAATTTTTCACAAATAAATATATTAGAATATGATAGATGCAAGTAAATTAATTTCTGACATTTAGGGAATATAACAGCAAGCCCGTAATGTTAACATTGTCTTTTAAAAATTAGTATTTTTCTAGCAATTTAGTGACTACTTAAGGGCTTCAGTGAAGTTTTGCTAAAAGTATATGATTGTTGGGCAAAAATGGTAAGTTGTACCTGAAACTTTATCCAAACTCAATTAAAACCGATATGAAACCACCGAAACTTAAAACGATGAAGAGCTTATGGGATTAGAGAAGATCATAAAGATTTGAAGATAAGATTTTGTAGAACCTCTTCAAAATTTAGATGCTATAAAGATTAGAGAATTGAACAATAAAGATGTCACTAAGATACTTAATTAAAATGTTTTGATGGATGCATGTCTAAACTAAGATAAACTTAGAAATGATGATATATAGGCATGGCGAAAATATCACGGCATTAGAGATGAAACTTGGTTATTAGGGCATATATAATGGAATATAAAAGAAACACAAATAAGGTGAATAAACTGAATTAAGGTAAAAAAGAAAAAATATGCAGATAAATGTGCAAGGATAAACCTTTGGTCAAATGGTTAGAAATCATGCACGAAGCAGTTGCAAAAAAAAATTAAAATTAAAATTTTATGTAACATTCAACATGAATAAAAGGAGAAAGGAAGATTCATGACAATCCCAAATAGTTGGGATAAGTCTAATTGTCATGATGAAGATGTAATCAGGAAGGTTTGATGGCAAGAATCAAGGAGGGAGAAGAAAAATAAGGAAAGAAACAATGCAAACAACAACTACGTGGTAGAAATTTCCTTCATATAATACAGCAAGTTACTGTTAAGTTGACATTCTTGTGGGCTCCGAAAATTCGGCCCAGGCCTCCCCGCCGCTTTTTCTTTTTATTTGGCAAGGGAGTTTTAATTGATAAGTTCCTAGGTAAATTTTGGAAGGCAGATGTGTTTGTAGATAAGACACTACCCAGAGATTTCGCCCTCATTTTGTGAGGACATTATGATTTGAGTTCTGGTTTCCTATAGTTATAGACCTGGGGTGAATGTTTGTTTAAGGGGATAAATTTGAATCCACCTTAGCTAACAGAGGGCTTTGTGCCCTATCAATCATATCCTATTGATACATATCTCAAGGATTTGATGCTTTTAAGGATCGTATTGGTGCTGTCCATAACCAGTATTTCGTGGTACCCTTTGGTGGCAAAACCACTCGGTTCAGAAGGCCCCGGGTCATAACCGTTTATCCTGCAGTGCCATTTGACGGCAAAATCGTCGGTTAGAGGACACGTACCACGTCCTTATTGACAGGAGATTGTTTGAGAATGGATCCTAGTGATATTTTTGACTTGGCATTTGGCTCTTTGTGAGCTGAAGTAAATTTGAATTTGTCCACCCCGACAGACTATTGCGGAGAGTGGATGTGCTTTGCTTTAAGTGTTTTGATGGATTTATTTCAATTTTTTTTTTTTTATGGAATTTGGAAATTTTGAATTTTCGGGTGGACTTTTGGGAGGCATTTGGAAATGCCTAAAATTAACCCCTCCGATTGAGATATACATTCAACACGACCATCATCGGGGTGTTCAGGGTCATTTTCCTTTATTGATTGAACCCTATCATCTTGACAATATGGGATCAGGTTTCGTAGGCTTTGGACCTTCATTAGTGAATTCTCATTGTTATAGGCCTTCAAGGCCTAATATGAATGTATTAAAACAAATACAATCGTCGCCATGACCGTGTATCTGTTTGAAGGTTCGAACCCTGTCGACTCCTATTGATCCGTATAGAAGGATCAGGTTTGAACTAGAATTCACTTATCAACCCGTGTAGCATCCTTAGACGTCACATGTGTACCAATAACATGTTCGCCAGGGCCCATGCGAGTGTTTGGGGGCATTTTGTAATTGAACCCTATCAACTCCCTTTATCTACTTAGAAGGAACGGGTTCAAATTTAATAACTCGCACAGCATCTCTAGACGTCGCGTGTGTACCAATAACACGCTCGCCGGGACCCATGCGGGTGTTAGATGCTTTTACCCCTTTTAGTGTACCTATGTGTATACAAGCTACAGTGCATATGTGGGGGTATTTTGAACATTCAACAGACCTTTTACGATGGCTTGTTATTATCTATAGATGGAATGTTGTATGCATGATAATTTTTTTTACAACCACTTGTAGCCAAACTGTAGTTTCTTCTGGTTTTTATGATCCTTTCACCAATATTCTCATAGGAGTGTGGTACGAATTACTACATCTTTGTGTACGACTGCTACAGAGGATATCACCAACTCTGACTTTGTTACTTTTTGGAATTGAATATTTCTACTTGTTCTTTCAAGTTAGATAGTAGAACTATTGCACTTGTTGTATATCAACCTTGTATCGTAGAAGACTAAGGCATTCATCTGTATTTTGATAAGTGTTGACTGTAGGATCCTTCTGTACCCACTTCCCCTTGCTACATAGCTTGTAGATTCCTTTAATTGTCATAAATTCCTCTATGTTTTACTTGTGATCCTTCGTATTCATAACAACTCATTAGTTATTACGTTCCAATAGATTATATCGGGCGTAGTTGCTTATAGATAGAGTACTGTGTATTTATTTGCAAATTAATCGTCATTGATTGAAAGGAAGTTATCTCTTTCACATTCTTCCTTCTTTGTTTGTAGACCTACTATATCATCATGTATGATAACTAGCAAATCACCATATTCATTATATTGTACTAAAGTTCTCGGCATCTTCTCTACAATCTTCTCAAGTTCTTCATAAGCAAGCTACACTTATTGCATGTTGCACTTCTCCCAGTCTTCTTGAATACTTTTATTGGAATCTCCTTAAAGATACTCACAGGATGTTTGTCATCCTCGCTTGATTTTTCTCATGTATAAGTATTAAATGCAAGGCATCATCACATTCGTTGCGAAACAGTTCTTTTCAGTTGTAGGAGGCTTATGTGTTCGTTCTACCTTTAAAGAAAATTTGGCATATGCGTGATAAATCAGATATTCATTCCTTGCCTGGCATGAAGACTTTTAACACTTATGTGAAGCTTCATGCTATTGGTTGTAGGTATGTCATTGCATTTATGCTCTTGCAATCATTACAATTATCCCAAATTACCCACATGCTTGATTGGGATAGATGTATGAATCATTCATGAACATGCTAAATTGAAATACATGAATCCCTTATTTATCCATTTGATATTCATTTGAATATATGTTGGACTAAGTACTGGTTCATCACATGATATCTTGAGCTTAGTCTCTTATAATCCCTTCAAATTAGATCATTTATGATTCATTTCATTCAAATTCTTATGTTTCGACTTGAGTTCAAGCTCAAGTGTAGTTATTTATGAGTTCTCTTGCTCTTGGTCCAAACTCTAGTTCTCTGCGGTCCAAGAATGATTCAAGTCCCCTGTAGTTCAATTCAAATTATTTTTCAATGTGCAAATTCAAATCTCATGTTCATTTGAGTTCGTCATGGTTCAATTCTTTGAGTTCAAAATCTTCTATTCAAATCTTAGGCCGAGTTCACATTTAAGTCCATGAGTTCAGGTTCATTTGAATTCAAATTTGTGTTCAATTGAATTCAGGTTTTAGTCCAACTTGAGTCCAACTCAAGTCTTATAGAAGTTCTCTGCTGTCCATGTCTTGTTCAAGTGATCCTTGTAGTTGTCCCAAATTACAATCTTAAGTACAAGTTCTTTGCATTCATTCTTTTGAGTTCAATCAAATTCTCTTATATTTTCAAATTCACTTGAATTTTAAGTTCATTTTGTTCAAATAAGTCCAAGTCCAAGATCATTTTTTGTTCAAGTCCTTGGATTTTCAATCCAAATTTCGGCAGCCTCCCAACGTCTCCCCCGTTTAGGGGAAAACCAAGAGGCAACCTTCCCCTCGACGCTACGTGAGCACTTCAGGTAGGTGTCAAAAATGACACCGCGGTCGCATAAATTTTTTTATCCCCGCCCGCTACGTGAGCGTTTAAGGGTGTTTTTTTATTTTTTTTTTAAATTATAAGAAGAAAGCATATGTTAGAAAAACACAAATTTCCCCCATCTGCACCACATGGGCGTTCGGGAGTACTTAATATAAAAATAAAGAAAATATTTTTTTTTATCCCCTTCGCCGCAAGCGCCGCACCGGTTTCCCTCCCTACAACACTACTTGAGCGTGTAGGGGGTTTGCCAGCTCGTTGCTAGCATTGAAGAAGGATTCTTAAATCGACGCAAGTGCCGCGCCGGTTTCCCTCCCTACAACGCTACGTGAGCGCGTAGGGGGTTTGCCGGCCCGTTGCAAGCCACGAGAAAAAAATCAACATTCCTTATTTAAATTATAATTAATGATAATCAATTATAATTTAAAAACAATTAATTATAATTTAAAAACAATTAATCATATTTAACTATAACTACTAATAATTAATTTAAATTAAAATAATTAATTTTAATAATTTATAGTTAATTATTAATAAAAATAATTAACCATAACAATTAAATTAATTATAATTTATTTTAATTTAAAACTAATTATTATTATTAATTAATTAAATATAATTAAATATTTAATTATAATAATTATAATTTACTATAATTAACTAATAATAATAATTAATTATAATTTAATAATAATAAAAACAAATTACCTATACCTAAGGGGGATATCGGGTAAGAGCAGAGAGGGGGTCATGGCTCGGGCAAGGCAGAGGAGACAAGGCGGTAGCTGCTTGGGATCGGCTGAGAGGTTGGATCAGGCAAGGGGATCGTAAGAGGGATCGACGTGAGGTAAGGGAGATTCGGCTCTCTCTCTCCCTCTCTCTGTGTCTCTCGGCTTGTGCAAGAGATCGGCACAAGCAGGCAATAGATCGGGCTTTGGTCGGAGAGCTCGGGAGATCCCGTCAGGGTCGGGACTGGGGAAGGCAGGGCACGGCTTTGGCTTGATGGGAGGAGGAAGGCTACGAGAGGTGGGGCTGAGCGTGGAAGCAGAGGGAGAATCGGTGTTCGAGTCGAGCGAATGGAAGAAGCTCTGTATGTGGGGAGTGTCGCGGGAGAAGAAAGGTCGAAGGCTTTGGGTTGTGTATGGAGTCGAGCGTGGAGAGCAGCCGGAGAAGTGAGACCTCGCTCCCATTTTAACGACGCAAATGAGCAGGAGTTTCGCATACGGGAGAAAGGACGTGAGTTCGGCGCCGCTGTAGAGGGATGGGCGACTGTAACAAAGCGGGATTTGCGATCGTTTTGCCAGGATATCCGACATAGGTAATGATTTATGCATTTTTTTTATTTCTTTTGTTTGTTTCTGTTTGGCAATAGATTATAGGTCAACAATTCTAAAATACCTTAGCATAAAAAATTCTACTCCTAAGCATGCATGGTGGAATATTTCAATTTTTTTACTTACCTTCAAGTAGTTAATACTTAGACCAGCAAATAATTGTCTCCACCCTTGTTCATGAATGATTGTGGAGATCCCTTGCATTGTGCTTGTGATGCGAGGAGCACTAATTTGATTCAATTGTTGTTGACTCTGAACCTGAAAATTTGATGAATAAAAAATAATGGTTATCTGTAATTCACCTAAATAATTAAGATCAGATGAACTCCCCCACCAAGGGTTATAAAAAAACTTCTTATCATAGAGCTACAGATATTGGATCATCCGAACAGAAATGTACCTGCATCTGTCTCCTGACAACATCTAATGGATATGTAAGAGTTTGTCCAAATAAGCCTGCTAAAGCACCACAACAGAGGCGCAAAGCAACTGAGTTCTTATAATCTTCAGGAACGCGGGACTTGAGTTCTTCATATATGTAAAATTTTAGTCCAGCATAGGGCAAGATGCCAGTAAGGGTTGGACCTGCATGTGACGGTAGGTTAGGAAGCAAACACCTTTACTAAGTTATTTAAGGTCAATTACACAACTCTCCTATTCTGATTGACAGTATAAAATCCAAAATATTTTAAATTAAAAAATATCATGAAATCACCCCCTGAACAAATGCTCAGACAATAAAAAAAAAAAAAGCCATCCATAACAAAATATAGAACAAAACAGAGAACATCTCCATTATTTCACACATGGTATATAAAATTGGCACATGTATATAAAGCATGATGACTTACCAACACCACGGTATAGGGACCGCAATCCACCTTCCTTGTAGACGCTCCAGAAGACATCTTTTATTCCAGTATAATATGGCAGGGGAGGCAGACGCCTCAAACCGTGGCCAAATTGTCCATTGTTTGCCACCTAAAGAGAAAGAGTAAGTTAAGGTAACAGCAAGCACAAGTTTGAAAAATGTTACAAAACCGCACCAAAGTGGTTGATGTTTGAATAGACATGGGGTGATCATAAAGATGGCATTTCCATTTTGGTACTAAATGTCACATGTATATAAGAGCAAGTATAGACTAGATGACATGAATTACCTAGAGTGCACGACAGAATTTCAAGTAGCCTAGTATACTATTATCAAAGATAAAGAGTACCAGCTAAAACTTGAATAAAACAAACGCCTAAAATTTAATGACACGTGCGGTATGATAATGGCAGAGATGAAATCATAAGGTCTTTTAATCAAATGATTAAAAAAGCTGAGAAGGCTCCAAGCAGTTTTATTGAAGTTCAAAGATCATGAAGACAACATAGCAGCAAACACACCAAAAAATACATATTAGAACAAAACTTATAAAAAGTATTGAATTCTTGTTTAAGCCTAATGAGAAGAAAATTTCTATTTCATTCTAAAGAACAAAATTTCTGAATACAACGTACATTCTATTCTATTCATGTATTTTCTCTTCTAGAATTTTGTAGCTCCATAACTTACTATACAAGTATTTATCCCAAGTATTTGTTGCTAGCTTCATCACTTTTTATTCTTCATTTATTCCTACTAAGTATTGCATGAAATGACAAACCCATTATGTACAAACCCTTTTTGTGCAAGCCCTTCTACGTGTTTCCTTTAGTCTAACTTTTTTCTTTCTATTTCTTCAACATCAAATTTATATATGTCATATTAATCAATCACTACTCTAATGTTATCTACCCATCATATTAATCAATCTCTACACTTTGTCGTACACATCCAAACCACATGAAGTGATCTGAAAGGATCTCTGTCACATTTTTTAAGATCTAATCTACAATACTTCCCACAGTGAACAAACAAGCCTAAGAATCTATGGAAGGCTATCATTCTTGAATATAAACACAGATTATGATGCATCAGTTGGTGCCATTAAGAGTTTTAGATGGAGGGGAACAAGCTAAATAACCCCTAAGTTAGGGGCCGTCAAAAATAAACGTACGGAAAGAGAATTATTCATAATACTTTCCACAACTAGCTCCTAAAATTTTGGGAAAAAATTGCTATATTAAATTTTAATGTTTGTTTAAGATTTAAAAATACAAATTGCTCTGTATGAAATTTTGCTTCATTGGAAAGTTAATCCCACATTTCGTGCCAAGATTTTAGAGTTAATTGCTTCTTTTTTTAGTATAAGACATTTTTTCAAGCATACTTATCCAATTAGATAATGTTTAAATTGAATTTAGTTATCCATATTCTTAATCCTATAAATTAGCATATAAGAAACTACAATTAGCAACTCTCTATTTCAATTTTATGCATTAACCTAGTTTAGTATCAGGGATCATTATATCCCTATAAAATTAAAACCCTTGTTAATTGATTTTGACGTCTTCATTTTCTTAAAACTCTAGAAAATCCACTTGTAGAAACCTAAAGTTTGCGGGTACCCTTGTGTGACCCATTATCTAGGGTAATTGGTTCGAGAAGCCTATCCCTTAATCTCAATTAGTGATAAACAAGTAGCACACACATAAACACTAAAATACTTGTACCAGCTTAGGAGCAAGTATGATGAACAATAAAATTGCAAAAAAATATCAAGTATCATAAAAAGAGAACATCAAAATTTACAAGATTTGGTTTAAACAAGCTTACATCCATAGGCGATGATTAGATCCAATCCACTAAAAAATCACAATCAAGGTACACAATAAAAGAATACGCACCAACTCTTCTCAAATCTGAGCACATCCTTACTCATACATGCTAATAGTGCCAAATACTGCACACCATGAAGCATGACGCGGTTCATTGCATTGTGCTATCCATGCACAATAGCGCAGGCCGCATTACACCTTAGCTTGAGATAATTTATTCAAGTTTTAAATTAATTTTAATATTACCCATATATTATTTATTAATTTTATTGATTTAAATTAGATTAGATTTATGCGATGCAAAGGCATTAGCTTTTAATGATTTATATAATAGATTAGATACTAAAGAGGGAGAAAGATATATGTATAAGTTAGCCAAACAAAGAGATAGGAGTATATTTTAATTTATGAATTGAACAGGATAAACATGAGAGCACTCGACCTCCTTCTCTTTGGTATCATCATGGTCTGATTGAATGCTTCACTAATTTACTTTTAAATTCTCATATGACAGTTTAATTTTCTTATTCCCCTTTTTGTTCATAAAAACAATGGCTATGGAATTTGATATTGTTTTCTCTAAACTAGAATTAAGTACTATATGAACTATTCGGTATTAAATTTTCTAATGAATTTGAAGTGTTAAATGATTAGAAGTTGTAAATGATTACAAGTATTAATAAACTATATGATGTTGAAAATGCGCTTATGAAAATTTTTACAGACTTTGAGGAATGGCTTCTAAAAAATTAACTAAATCTTTTCTTATTTATGTCATCAATTTCAACTATTGGTTGAAGCGTTGAATACTTGAACCTAAGCATCATTTTGATTGTTTTCATTATCATGATGGTTTATCTTTCAATCCAGTATCCTTTTATATTTCGCTGCATTTTTATTAATAATTTTTTTATATTTATGTCATGTTTAATATTACGCGCGTTATACCATGTGCCATTTGCTACGACTCGACAAGGATGTTTGCACTACGATGCACCATTCACCATTAACAAGTATGTCTCACTCAACAAAGAAAAAGAGAGGTTCACATTTCACAAGATAAAATAGAATAACTTACAAAATATAACATAGAAAAAGTATTAAACAAATACAAAAAATAACACACTACAAATATTCCTAAGAATTTATTAGTTCATTGAGATGATAGTTTGAACCCCAACAAAAGAACATTTAGTAATCTCCTACACTCTTTTTTAGTTGCGCGTCCTCTTTTTAAGACTCCTCCAAGCCACACACTCTAAACTTCAAAAGCAATGAAGGACTTAGGACTGTGCAATCTTATCAAGCTTAAATGTTGCTCGAGCTAAGTGCAGTGTTTGACATGTAGCACAAATATTGTACTTTGAAATGAGAGACATGTAGCACAAATATTGTACTTTGAAGTGGTATCCATGTAGCACAAATATTGTACTTTGAAATGAGAGACATGTAGCACAAATATTGTACTTTGAAATGAGAGACATGTAGCACAAATATTGTACTTTGAAGTGGTATCACTACATCTGATTGTACACATATCATCAATTTTTTGTGTTGTCGAGTTATGGAGCATAGGCTGCGGCGTGATACTGATGTTTCTCAAAATCAATTTGGATTTATGCCGGGTAGGTTGACTATGTTGTTGTTGAAATAGTCATCTACTCACCTTAAAGACAATAATTAAATGAATTGGTATTGTGACAAATCAAGAAACATAATACTAATCTTTAAAAGCCACTCACCCAACTTGTACCACTCTTTATTCATAAACATTTTCTATAGTCCTAAAGCTAATTCTCCTTTGTTTCACCAAATTAGAGTGCTTCACTAAAGTTGTTGAATACAAGATATTAGAAATCAATGTTGCACTCAACAATTCACAGTCACTAACTTCATTTGCCTTCAGAAAAACCAAAGCACCTTTATAGACCTTAAGAGCATTAACATCAGGGGAGAACTATATCCAACAACATTGAGATTGACCGAGAATATTATGTTATTTCTTGAATATGGTGTTAACTCAAGCAAATAAAATAGTCACACTAACTTGTGTCATCAATCTTAGAACGTTAAAATCTCTAGTCTTGCACAAAAGCACATTTTTCATATAAAAGCAATGGCAAAAACTTAGTTCAAGCATTGAAAACATCTCCAAAATAGAATACATGTGATTTGAAAATGTTAAGTCTATAATTCACTGCTTTTTGTACCTATCTCCATCAGTCGCTAAAACAGCATCAACAATATTAGAACAAAACCAATCTACAACTAAACTTGCTTCTACTAACTTCTCCTCCTTAAAGTCATCATTGCAAGTTGCTATGTCCTCTTCAAAGCATAACTATCTCTCCTATCTTCTCCTTGTGCAATTATTTTCTATTCAACTTATATGCATAAGATATAAATTGATTAAACACTATTTTCATTTCTTGAAATATGAATGTCATATGCTACCACTATATAAAGTTTAACTTAAATTATTGTGTTTATCTCTTATTTCATATCCAATAGGAATTCATTAAAAGCCATCCTAATAGCATCAATATTTACATTCAAAACATCCCTATTAATTATCTTATAATCCTGAATCCATAGATAACAGCTTTCCATCAACAATAATCTAGCAATATATAAACAACAAATTTCCATCTACATCAATCAGTGGACAACAATATTTCTTTTTTTACTATAGTCAATTTTATATTTAAAAAAATCATATATATATATATATATATTCATGATAGTTATTTATCTGCCTATTTATGAATAACTTAACATTTACAAAAATAAAGAAAAAATTCATTCGTCTAATATCTCATTTTTTTACTCCTCTCTTCTCATTCTAATTTTCAAGCTATAAATTATTTTAATTACTATTTTGTGGTGTGATAATTTCCTTTATTTGCTGACCATCATGATCTTAATCCATTGATGTGTTGGCAAATTTCCTTGAAGTATCGTGAAAGAATGCTTGAAAAAGACAATCAAGGAACATTTTGCAAGTTATTGAAGCATCATAGATGAACTGATAAATTACCTGATAAGCCAGTTTAGTCCGAGTCAAATCCAATGGATAAGTACATAACACAGCAGTCCCTCCGGCCGCTGAGCCAGCCAAAAGATCAATGAAAGGTCCAGTGCCCAATGATGAGAAATTATTTAGAATTAAACACCGGTACTGTTCGTAAGTCATGAAGTGTAATGCCGCATAAGGCACTATTCGTAGCACACTCGCTCCATTTCCTCTAGAACAAATTAAAATAAAAACCATCAAACAATAGAAAATTTATGGAAAGAGAAAAACTCAGTCACTTATGACGCACTTGTAGAACCCGAATACACCCTCATGCTGCTTCAGTTTCTTCATAGATCGCAAAATCCCAAGAGATTTGAACTCCTCGGTTCTCGTCTATCAATTCAAATAAGAATTTAAAAAGAGATCGAACAATAATCCAACCAACGTTATGCCAAACATGATGAAAAAAAATTGCAAGACAAAACATTCCAACCTGCAAGAGAATCTTAATCCGCTCAAGAGGAGCCACGGCCGTTTTCGAGAACGCTCCAGCGGCGCCTCCGGCAATAAGCTCCTTGACGTAAACCGGCAGCACATCTAACAATCGGATGTCGACATCCGCCGCCGCCGCCGTCGCCGACGTCGTCGGCGTCAGCGTCGACCCCTGTGAAGGTCCCATATCCAACAAACGAGAAAAAAACCCTGCCGAAAACAAACAACAGCAAAGGAAAGAGAGCCGGCAGAACCTAATCAACCGGCTTGTAATTTCGCAAACTCCTTATCCCATCGATCTCGGGAGAGACAGAAACGGAAAAGTCCCCTGTGGAAAGGTGGGAACACGGGAAGCTTGTGATGACCAAGAAAATCGCAAGGTTTCCTCGCATCCGAAACAGACCCGACGAGGATAAGATTCATCAACAGCGAAAGCACAGGAGATGATCCGGAAGGGGTTTACGATTCAAAATCTGGAAACGAAGAGAAACCCTATGGAATAGGAAGCAAAGGAAATCGGTGCAATATGAGAGAACGTTGTCCAAATCGATATCTCAATGAACCAAATTGTTGAGGAGGAGAGAAGATGAGGACAAAGCCAGACATAAAGATTCCTTCTTTTTATTTTTGATCAGCAAAAATTCCAACCATTCTTGCCTCTCTGTTTCCCTGTTTACCCTATATGTGTGGCTATTTCGATGCTGATTCCTTAGTTTCCTCCTATGTTTTCGCTTCTGTGATTGGGAGAGCTTGGGCTGCGGTATCCGGGGCGATGGAGAAAGTCGCGGTACAGATTCATTAATGGAATATCATATGATATTGGTAGGGCCTATTCTGGATTCAACTAATGCAAAAAAAATTTATTTATTTATTTGAAAAACTTATGGACAAATATGTCCATAAGCTTTAAAAAATGAACAGTTAAAAAAATTACAAAATGGATAAGTAAGACAAATTAGAAAAAACTTATAAATCCTGAAAAGAAATAAGGCAATAAAGCTAAAACAACAAAAGAGACTAAGAATAAATAAAACCCTTGGACTCAGAATTATTATTGAAGCTTCGTTAAATTGTATCTAATATAACTCAAATAAGAGAATTCTTTTTTAAAAAGATAGCTACGCAAAAAAACAGGCAATATTGTCTTTAACCTTATAATAATCAAGTTCCTTAGGTGTTAAGGAATTAACCTGAGGATAAGAACCAAAGCCCAGCTCAAATCTCAACCCGAATTCCTAAAAATTCGCAAGAAATCCTGCGTACCTGACACTATTTAGCGCCGACAGCGTTCAGCTCACGCGATTCCTGCATAAATCCTGCTCAACTGCTCCATTTGTGTGGATAAAATGAGGACTGAAGTAGAGCATTGAGACATTTCTTCCCCTCCCATGAGAGAGCTCCAGACCGACGCCTCTCTTCCATTCGGAAGGTCCCTCTCGATCCATCTCGTATTGTAGCCGAACATAACCTCCAGACCGAACTCCAGCATACATTGAACTCTTCCTACCTATCAGAACTCACTGAAGCCGCAGACCGCAAGCCATCTTATCCCTTCTTCCGCTAACCTCCACCCTTGTGAAGCCTCCAAGCTGCCTCCAACCTAGTCCTCCTCTACCAAGGCCAACCATCCCTTATAACAAAACCAGGGACAAAACCCTTTGCCCGTCTGTAGCCTGACACCCCCTTGCCAACCTTAACAACAAGCAACCAAGCCTTCTCCATCTCCTCCTTGTTCGATCTCCCCTTTGCCGAAGCCAACTCGGGACCTCATCCTATTTGTGAACCCTGATCAAGGCTGACCGTCCCTTATAGCAAAACAAGGGTCGAAACCCTTTGCCCGTCTGTAGCCCGATATCTCTCCGACCTCCCCTCCGTTCTAGCCGCAAATCCCCATTTATCTCTTAGCCTCATTCTCGCAAGCCGAGAGCCCAAATCCTTTGTCGACCCTCATCTAGCCTTAGTCACAAGCAACTGTTGCAACCCATGACCCCGAGTTTGAGATTTTGATGATGCCAAATAATTAGTGTTTTGGAACAACTATTCATTGAATATTATTTTATTTGCTATTGTCCTTGAGTACTAACATTTCAGGAAGATCACAAGTGACTCAGGACGAAAAGAAGACTCAAGACCAGGTAGATTAGGAGTATGAGTCAAACATTGTATTTTTCTATTTATTTTATTGAGTCTGGCCAAAAATGCATAAGAGTAAGAGCAATCATGCACACACACAGGGGGAAGAGAGAGATTCCATCTCTGCTCATTCGTATGGTACGATCTGGTTCGTACCGTACATGTTCAAAATTTAATTAGGCCTGGATTTCATGCACTAATCACGGGTTAATTTAAGTAAGATATTTAAATATAGATCGTACAGTACGAAACATGTTTCGTACAGTACGAACGGCGTAAAATCACTTAAACTAAACTACGGCTAGAGTTTTGGATCTGAACATATCGTACATTACGAATACATTCGTACAGTACGATCTATTCACAGAATCGTCCACATAGCTTGGATTCTACGGTACGAATTACAATCGTACAGTACGATCTCTAGACAAGAAATTTTATTACATTTTGCAGTTAAAAAACAACTCTCCCCT
>NW_021319132.1:1307494-1336019 GCF_001605985.2 Dendrobium catenatum
CTTCTCACGCCTTGCTGTGGGGCAAAGGAGAGTGCACTATTGGTATTAGTGCAATACTCAGAGGTGCCTCCGGGGAGTGGATGTAGGTCTGGTTTTGACCGGAACCCACTATAAAACCTCATGTCTTTATTTTTTCCGCTGCCTTTTTTATTTTTGTGTTTTTAATTGTTAAAACTGTGGTTGAAAATGTTTTCTACAAAACTCATAGAAACTTATATTTTTTCGATTTTAAAAAATTTAAAAAGTGGAATTAATTTTTAATTACCAATTCACCCCCTCTTGGTTAGCCGCTGGGGATATAAACCTTAGGTTTAATTAAACCTAATTTCATAGTGATCAACGTTCAACAAAGTATGCATGGTTTGAATTTTACGGTGCACTGCTTGAACGCCAAAAAATGAAGTTTTACCCTCCTCAATCGAAGTTATCACAACCCGGGTCCCTTCCCACAATGCCTAGAGAATCGTCATGAGATTAGTTTCTGGTGCACCGCTAGAGGATAACGCGTCTATGAGTTAGTTTCTGGTGCACCGCCAATGCCCGAAAATGGGGTTCTGAGTTAGAGGAATTATAAAAATAAACTAAAATAAAAATAAAATAAATAAAACTTGTGCGATGTGACTTGGCGACGATGAACAAAAACATTTCTCTTTTTCTCTTTCTCTTTCTCTTTTAAAATAAAACTTTTTGTTCTTTTCTCTCTTTTTTTTTGCTTGTTTCTTTCTGTTATCATGTATAATAATTATTTTATAATATCACATATAAATATATATTATATATAATAGAACTAATTACATATATTATATATAAATATTACTATATTAATATATATATATAGTATAACCTATATAAACTATAAGTAGTATACTTATAACTTCCATATGCTATTTTACAACAATTAGTACCCAACTTAATTACGTTTGCGAATTTCTCTGTAAAGATTACTAAACGACAAAGGGGGGTGTGAATTTGTGAAAATCGTTTTTCTTAAAAAAACATAACCCTAAAACAAGAGTTCTAATTTTTTTTGTTTTTGAAATTTTAATAACAAAATTTAAGCAAGTTTTCTTCCACAAAATTCACCATGCAATAGTTATGAAAATTAAATGCAAGTAAAAAGTAAGACGATAAGGAAAAAACACACCAAGAATTTTTATAGTGTTCGGTCAAAATATGACCTACGTCCACTCCCCGGAGTCCTCCACTCGGGGATTTTCACTATAAAAATAGTTCTCCTTTTGCCCCCCTTGGCAAGGCGGAAAGGCCTCTAACAAACCTTCCACTTTACCAACCCGGTGTGGCGGGTGCAAACTAGTGTTTCGCCCTCCTAGGCGCACGGCAGAGACCTTCTCGTTTTTCTCCCTCTGGAGAAGGCCAGAGAACCTCGAAGGAACGGATGTAAGACGAGCCTTTCCCTTGGAGATCCTTCCCTCAGATCCTTCTAGGCACAAGAGGGCAAGATGCAGCAAGCTCGAGAGCAAACCGTGTGATCTCCCTGCAACACTTCTTTCTCCTCACAGCTCACCTCCTCGCTTTCCTTCTCAACTCTCAAGAATACTTCTATAGAGTTTTCTCCCTTGGGCATCTCCTCTCTAACCAACGTTCACACCCCTCTGTAAATCTTACGTAGGAAAAAGGACTGAGTTGATATCTAAAAAAGGCTCCAAAACCCTCTGAATTCCAAAGTTAGCAGTTACTATTCGATATCAGTTAACGATTCAACATCGTACAGATACGATCTTCATAAACAGAACGTCGTACCTGGTACGAAGATGTCGACACAGTTCAAAACAATCATCACTTATCAAATAATATCGTACGGTTACGATCCACTAAAATACTATTCGTACAGGACGATGGTCTGAGAGATCTTTAAGATGTCACTCTCTGTTCATTCATATGGTATGATTTATATCGTACGGTACTATGTGACAAAAACCAAGAGCATCGTCCAGGACGATATCCGGGATGATTCATACTCTCTCTCTTATCGATTCGTAGTGGTACGATCTGGTTCGTACGTACATGTTCAAGAATTTAATTAGGCCTGGATTTCATGCACTAATCACGGGTTAATTTAAGTAAGTATTTAAAATTAGATCGTACAGTACGAACATGCTTCGTACAGTACGAACGGCGTAAATCACTTAAACTAAACTACGGCTAGAGTTTTGGATCTGAACATATCTAATTACGAATACATTCGTACAGTACGATCTATTCACAGAATCGTCCACATAGCTTGGATTCTTACGGTACGAATTACAAATCGTACAGTACGATCTCTAGACAAGAAATGTTTATTACATTTTGCAGTTAAAAAACAACTCTCCCCCTGTGTGTGTGCATGGTTACTCTTACTCTTATGCATTTTTGTGGCTAGACTCAATAAAGTAAAAACAAAATAAATAGAAAAATACAATGTTTGACTCATACTCCTAATCTACCTGGTCTTGAGTCTTCCTTTCGTCCGAGTCACTTGTGATCTTCCTGAAATGTTAGTACTCAAGGACAATAGCAAATAAAATAATATTCAATGATATAGTTGTTCCAAAACACTAATTATTTGGCATCATCAAAATCTCAAACTCGGGGTCATGGTTGCAACAGTTGCTTGTGACTAAGGCTAGATGTAGGTGGGGTGTCGACATAGAAATTGGAACTGTGAGAAGCCTTTACAACACACTCTTTCCACCACTACCCGGTACGACAGAGAACCGTCGTCCTTTTACACTATCCCCAGTGCTGGCGGAGAACCGTCGTCCTTTTACACTATCCCCAGTGTTGGCAGAGAACCCTTCGTCCTTTCACACTCTCCAAGTGTGGGCAGAGAACCCTTCGGCTATTCACACTCTCCAAGTGTGGGCAGAGAACCCTTCGGTTGTTCACACTCTCCAAGTGTCGGCAGAGAACTGGATCTCCTTAACATATATTCTCACAAGAAATCTAGAAGGAAGAAAGAAAAAAGTGAGGTAAACCCAAATCACAAGTAGAGATTTGTACCTTTGAATACCAAGTGAAACCTTCACGCTCCAATGGCAAGAAATCTCCTTCAAATACTCTCTCACACTCTCTCCTTGACTCTTCTTTCAATAGGCACAAAGATTAGTGGACAAAAAGATTATGTGACAGTTTATTTTGGACTATTTATAGGAAAGACACAAAAACCATCCAAAAACTGCAAATATTCAAGTCAATACGAATTGGATTGTCCCTGTACGATCGTGGATTGTCCTGGACGATTTTACTTAAATGCGTTGGGAACGAACCTAATGTATATGGGTACGAAATGACTTCGTACACATACATCATCCAGTATGAACTAGGTTCGTCCGGTACAAACGGTTATTCCATAGGTCGGTTCCCAAAAACTATAGAACGTCACTTAATTTTTCAGAGTCGGTTCACTTCGTCCTGGGACAAATATTTGTTCGTCCAGACAAAATTTTTCCAGAGAGCAAATCGTCCCGGGACGAATACACTTCGTCCTGGACGAAAATGCTCCAGAGAGGAACTCGTCCTGGAACGAATACACTTCGTTCTTGAACGAAAATTTTTTAGAGAACATTTCATCCTTGGACGAATACACTTCGTCCTGGACGATCAGGACTTAGAAAAATTTTCTTCAATTCCTGTTCGTTCCATTGCTCTTATGAGGAGATAACTGACTTGATCGTCCCGTACGAACTATGTTCATCCCTATGTTCGTCCCATACGATCAGTACAAATTTCTCAAGATCTCTTAAAGTGTGTGTGTGTGTGTATTCACTCAATTACAATCACTCCTGCTCAAATTTAATTCAAAGAAAAATACAAGTTTTTAAATACATGAAGTATCTCATGCTGAATTTGATTTGAAGTCTTTGTAGTGTGGAGTTTGATTTTCCTGAAATGTTAATGCACACAAGAGCAAAAGCAACTCTTCCAAAAAATGTTAGGAGATAACTATACATAAAACAATAATATTTGAAATCATCAAAACTATACAAGTTGCAAGAATGTAAAACATGCAAATAGCAACTCTCTTAACACACTTTTCTCTAGCATGATGGGAAGGGAACCTGATGTGACGCCTACAGCGAGGTGGGGACAAATATAAAATTGTGCATTTTAAACATGTGCCTGAAGATCCATGCATGCCTTTCTCTAGCGTGGTGGGGAATGAAGACTTTTGGCCTCGGTGGCATCCGACACTACCTGTGCATGCTTTTCTCTAGCTTGATGGGAGGGCCAGACTTTTGAAATTTCCCCTGAATAGGGGAGACACTAGGAGGCTGCCAAAATTTTTTCTAAAGAAAGACAAGGACTTGAACTCTAGAGCTCTACAGGGGACTTGAATTTGGACTCCAACTTAAACAAATGAAAGGAACTCTAATTCAATTTGAACATCAATTGAACTTGTAAATTTTAAATTCAAATTTGAACTAAATGAGATAAAAATGGCTCTGAACTTGAACGAATCATAAGGACTTAAATTAATTTTGAACTACACAAGACTTGAGTTTGCTTGTACTACAAAGAACTATGAATGAACTCAAACTCAAGTTGAACCACAGAAGAATTTGAATGAATCATAAAGGATCTAATTTGAAGGGATTATAAGAAAATAAGCTCAAGATATCATGTGATGAACCAATACTTAGTTTGACATGTATTCAAATGAATATCAAATGGATTAATAAGGGACTCATGTATTTCAACTTATCATGTTTATAATTGATTCATACATCTACCCCAATCATGTATGTGGGTGATTTGAAGTAATTGTAATGACTGCAAGGGAATGAATGTAATGACGTGTTTACACTCAACAATACAAAGCCTTCAATAAATGATAAGGAATTACTATTTGAGTTGTGAGACAAATGTAATTCAGTAATCTCATCTTGCATGATTCAAATCATCTTCATTTGACAACAAATGACTTATGCCGAGAATTCAAATGAATAGGATTTGCTTATGAGCAAATGAGACACTTGTGAAGAATAATTCTGTATGTTACAAGCCACAAAAAATGATAAAGAATTTGATTTGAAGAATAATCAATATGTTAATAAAACCATCACACCAATCAGAATACAAGTGCTAATCAAGGAGTGTAATCCATTCAAATCTCATACATGTAAAATTCTTGGTGGGGTTAGAAAATCCCTACATCTCACCAAAAGGTAATTTCACACAATGAAGATTGAAAGGTCTCTTATGAATGGTGGATAATCAATAGCATGTTCAATAAATTTCCTAAAAGGGAAGATACTAAGAAGCGTACGATAACCATGATGATGGGTCCACCGTCATGTACAACAAATATGGCAAGAGCATAAGCAAAGCAAGGGAGATATAGAAGAGGCGACCTCCTCAATTTTGTCAATCCAAACTAGCATACAAATGAGCTCATAATAGTCTACTTACAAGTGAAGAGGATAGATATGTTGTAGGACTTTAGCAAATGCAAGTCCGATGGACATGGAGCGTCGGGCAAGTGAATTAGCCTTTTACTGATAAGAGCAAGTGATATGCGACAAAGGAGAATGCCTGAAAACTCTTGTAAAGGACCTAAAAAATATCTAATACACGGATTCCTTGTAAGCAAGAGGTGGTTTAACTGCATCAAGTGCAAGAATTTGTGATTCGTTAAAGAATGTCTGCCATACAAGAAATATGCTACTTGCAAGAGAATACAGGTGAATTATAATGAAGGTGAACGCCTACATACAACATTGATAGAAATGTCACAAACATGAGGAAACCTCCTACATATTAGTTAATAAATGTAGCACCTTAAGTATATATTAATCCCCCATAAACAGAAAGATTCAATGGTACTACAGGAGGCCCAGCATATATAAGCAAAGATATCTACAAATATATATAGGAGATGTCTCTTTCATATAGAAGTCCTATCAAAGGTGATGACAAACGATATGCGGTGGATGTTAAACCATCTTATAATAAGAAATCACTTAATATCAGCCAAAAGCATCGATTCCTTATAACCAGAGGATTCAATATACAGTAAAATTAACAAACCATTAGTACAAGGAAGTGACCACTAATTCTGAAGTATAAAGTGTTAGTAAAGATGCAGTCATCCAAAATGGAAATGATTGATTCTTTATTTAAGTCAACAATAGAAAATAGTGATGATGGCATGATCAAGGGGTCACCCACTAATTCTTATATGAGTTCTGGGAAGAGAAAGCCATATCAAATCATTATGAAGTGAATGAATCTCAGTTCAACCAGGTTCCAAATAATGAGTTGGATAAGATTATTGAGGCTTGCAAGTTTCTTGACAAATAGTGGTCATACATCCAATATGTCATTTATAGGCAAAGGATAAGAGACTACGACAAATTCAAGTTTCCATAGGCTATCATAGTACATCCGCTAAATACCTAAAAATGCCCCTGCATATGCATTATAGTTTGTATACACATAGATACATAAAAGGGATCAGTGCAATCCCAAACACCAGCATGGGTCCTAGCGAGTGTGTTTGGATACATACATGATGTCTAGGTATGCTGCACGGGTCAACAAATGAATGTAGTTTAATCCCGATTCTTCTAGATAAATAGATAGGAGTCAAAATGACTTGAATTATCAAATAAATATATGATCATAGTTTGAACTGGAATACCTATTTTATACATTGATATAAGGCCTTCAAGGCCTTTAACAAATAAAATTCATTAACAGAAGCATGAAGACTACCAAACCCGATCCTCTGTCGATAGCTTGATAGAGTCGACAAGGTTCAATTCACAAAGTGAAATAATACCAAACACTCCTATAATGATCGTGTTGATTACAAATCACAATAAGAGGGGTTTAATTCTAAATATTTTCAAATGCCCTCAAATTTTAACAAAATTCAAGTATTTTCAAGTGATCTTAAAGTCACCGTTATGATGGTCGTGTTGAATACAAATCTTTACAAGAGGTGTTAATTTCAAATATTTCAATATCCACCCAAATACTTGAGAAAATAGAAAAATATTTAAAATTGAAATAATCCATCAAAATATTTAAGGCAAAATTCATCCACCCTCTGTAATAGTTTGTCGGGATGGATAAATTGAAATTTAATCTAGCTAATATAGAGTTAATGCCTGGTAAAAAATATCACTAGGATCCATTCTCAAATAATCTCCTACTATTAAGGACATGGTACATATCCTCTAACCAACAATTTTGTAGCTAAATGGCACTATAAGATAAACGGTTACAACCTAGGGCCCTCTGAACTGAGTGATTTTGCCACCAAATGGCACCACAAAATAGCGGTTATGGCCAGAGCCAACATATTCCTTCGCGGCATCAAATATTTGAGACATATATTAATAGGATATAATCGATAGGGCACAAAGCCCTATATTAATTAGCTAAGGTAGATTCAAATTTATACCCTTAGACAAACATCCACCCTATAACTATAAGGTACCCTTGGACGAAGCAATCCATGGCTGCCGAAAAGGATTCTTTTATCAGGTTGGGTCGACTACCGCTTCTAACTAAGTAGACCAGGGACCATGATGGCCTGGAATGACTAAACCATGGGATCTTGATTGGGTCTATCATTCATTCCCCAACCATCCATTTTAAGTGTAAGAAGGTGAAAATTTCTATTTTAAATATCAATTCTTTAAATATCCAATCTTGAATACCCATGCTACTACTGTATGTCAGATAACACATATCTCTACGTATCTAATTGATGACTAGCCTTAATCAAAAGTTCTCTCTTATTATCAGGAGGGGTAATTAACTATAGGTGCTTACGCCTATAGGAAACTAGAACTCAGATCATACAATCCTTTCAAAATGAGAGCAAAATCTTTTGGTAGTGTCTTATCTTCAAACCCATTTACCTTCCAAAATTTACCTCGGAACTTAATTCTATTAAAACTCCTACGAAGAAAAGCAAGAGGGAAGAGGTCGGGGCTAAATTTTCGGAGCCCACATTAGGATGATGACCTCCCAAATTTTATGAACAATTTGTTGCAATCAACCAATTAAAACCAATTCATCATAGTCAAAAATAAAAACCAGCTGAAAAGGGCGAAGATCGACAAGAATTCCGATTCCAAACTTAACAGATACATGTTTAATAATATCAATTTATGCAAAAATATAGTACCAAATAAACTCTAACTCCATACTTTTAGCCTCCAAGTTATTTTGATAAAAGATTGCCAAGTAACCAACAATAAAATAGATCATCAAAGACCTTAAAACCTAGGCCAAATTATATACTATATGAAGCAAACAAAAGCTAGTCAATACTTCCACATTCCAATACAACCTCAAAAAAATATCATGAAATGCAATAATGCAACCTCAAATAAACTTCAGCCAATAATTTAAGCTGAAGAATCAAACATAAGCAACAACAAGTAATCCAATTATAGTCAAACAAAAACATCAACAATATAAAGCCTTTGTCCCACAACGTGGGGTCGGTAACATGAATTCTTTTTTGTCTTTATGTCTTGTTAAAACTCAAATTCTCATTTAAATCTAATAAAGAGAGATCATTTCTAATATTTTCTAACCAAGACTTTTTAGGTCCACCTCTACCTTCCTTAACATGAGTCAAATCTAATACCTTAAATTTCCTAATGGGGTCATTGGAAGGCCTCCATTTAATGTGACCAAACCATCTAAGGCAACTCTCTCTAATCTTATCTTTCACTGGAGTTACTCCAACCTTTACACATATATGCTCATTTCGTATCGTATCTCTAAGGGTAAAGCCACTCATCCACCTAAGCATCCTCATCTTTGTAACTCTTAACTTAGTGTTATGCTTTTATTTTAATGGCCAACATTCGACACTATAAAGCATTGCAGGTCTCACCATAATCTTATATAATTTTCCCTTAAGTTTGAGGGGGAATTTTCTATCGCACAACAAGCCCGATGCATTCCTTTTCAACCATCCAACTTGAATTATGTTAATAATATCCTCATCTATTTCACCATCGCTATGAATAATCATCCAAGATATATAAAATGTGTACTCTTATTAATGACTTGATCGCCAAAATTTACAACCCTCTCACTAGGTCTATTGCTACTAAAATTACACTCCATATATTCAATTTTAGATCTAGTTAAATGAGAACCTTTAGACTCTAAGGTTGACCTTCATAATTCCTCTCTAGTCTTATCAAAAAGAAGAATATCATCAGCAAAAAGTATACACCAAGGTACATCCTTTTGCAAATGTCTAGTGAGAACATCCATGACTAAAGCAACAAAGATATGGGCTTAAGGCTACTCCTTGATGTAATCCAAACTGCCTTGTGTTTGAAAACAAGTAATAGCTCATGCATACATATCTTTAATGATTTGAATATAAGCCATTAACTCCTTTCTTTTCAAGAATTCTATATAGCACTTCTCTTGGAACTTTATTATATGATCTCTCTAAATATATAAATATTATATGTAGATCCTCCTCTCTATATTTATCCATCTAACCTCCCAATAAATGTATGGATTCCATAGTAGACCTACATGACATGAATCCAAATTGATTTTGAGAAACACCAGTATCACGGCGCAACCTACGTTCCATAACTCACTCCCATAGTTTTAAATTATGACACATTAACTTAATTCCTCTATAATTTGCACACTCTTGTGCATCACCTTTATTCTTAAAAGTAGGAATTAACACACTCATTCTCCACTCATCTATCATCTTTTTAGTCTTCAAAATAGTATTAAAAAGTTTAGTAAGCCAAGAAGTTCCTTCATATCCTAAGCATTTTCATATCTCTAATGAAATATCATTAGGTCTAACAGCTTGTCCACACTTCATTTTCTTTAAAGAATCTCTAACTTTGGTTTTACTAATATGTCTATGAAAATAAAAATTTTTATTTTCATTTAGGGTGCAAAAGTCACTAAAGTCAATTGTATTTTTACAATTTTCATGAAAAAGTTTAGTAAAATATTTCAACCACCTTTGTTGAATATCATCTTCTAAGAAAAGTACTTTTTGATCTTCATCCTAATACATTTCACTTGAACTAAATCCCTACTACTCCTATCTCTTTGTTTCGCTAACTTATATATATATATATATATATATATATATATCTTCCTCCTTAGTATCTAATCTATTATATAAATCATTAAAAGCTAAGCTCTTTGCAATACAAATAGCTTTCTTAGATTCCTTACGAGCCACTTTATAGTTTTCCCAATTATCAGAATTTTTACATCCAAACTAATTTTTATAATGAATCTTCTTTTTTTTTAATCTTTTCTTGCTTATTTAGATTCCACCACCAATAGTTTTTTCTATTAGGAGTTTTTTCTTTTGAAATTTCAAGCACATCTTTTGTAATATTCTTAATTAATATCACTAGCCGCTTTTTCCCACATGATATTATCATCCTCATGCACAGATAAAATTTTAAGATCTAAAATCTTATTCTAAAAAATACTTTTATTAATATTCTTTAAATGCCCCCATCAAATCCTAGAAAAATGTTTTACTTTATTTTTATTTTATGCCCCTTTATCTTAAAGTCTAAAACTAATAATCGCTATTGGGTACAAAACTTTTCACTAGAATAACTTTATAATTTATAATCTAAATGATCTAATTTTCTTATAATAAAATAATCAATTTGAATTTTATTATGTCCATTTTTATAAGTGATAAGATGCTCATATCTTTTCTTAAATAAGATATTAGCTATTAAAAATCATAAGCAAAAGAAAAATCTGATATGATCTTACCACCTTTATTTGTCGTTCCAAACCCATGGCAATCATGAATACTTTTAAAATCATCTACCTCTCTACCAACATGTCCATTTAAATCTCCTCTAATAAAAACTCTTTCTTCAAAAGGTATCTTTTATATTAATTGTTCTAAGTCATTCCAAAATTTTATTTTTAAACCCTTATCCAAACCTACTTGCAGAGCATAAGCACTTAGAATATTAATAATCTTAACATCAATAATAATATTTAAAGCTATAATTATATCTCTAATTATATTAATTTTTATAATGTTATCCTTCAAACTCTTATATATAATCACATATACACCATTTCTAGTATGACTCGTGAAAAGTTCATATATGTTATTATACCTAACACAATTATCCTAAGGATAACCAAGAGAGGGGGGGGGGGGGTGTTGAAATGGTAATTTAAAAAATTCTCTTTTGGAATTTTAAGAAACCCGTTTAATAATTTTAACACAATTTTATTTTTTTCAAAATAAAATTTTCAAACACCAAAATAAAATTACTGAAAATAAAAATGCAGAAATAAAAGAACACAAAGATTTATAGTGGTTCGGTCCAAGTAGACCTACGTCCGCTCCCTAAAGACTCCCTTTTCAGATATTATAATATTACTAATGTGACTCTCTTTTTTCTCCCACAACAAGGTAGAGAAGCCTTTCTAATTTCCTCTTTTTCTATCAATCCCCGGTGAGATAGAGTAATATTATCCTTTCACACCCTCTAAGTGTCAGTAGAGAACCGTCATCCTTTCACACTCTCAAAGTGTTGGCAGAGAACTAACATCCTTTCACACCCTTTTGGTGTCAATAGTATACACAAGCTAAAGTAGAGCTAAGAAAAGGAATTATAGCAGCATTGTAAACAAAGGCATTAGGTGAAAAGTCATTCTCTCATATTCCTTATGTGGCTATACATTGGCTTATATTGATTTATAGCTATAGAAGCTTTAGAAATATAGGTTTGATATTTGATGGTTTGTTATGTACAGCAGACTATGATTTATTCAAGCATATGGTTATTTGTTGCAATGTCAGATGTTGTGGTCATGAGCTCTATTACTCCCCTACAAATTGATGGGTCTGGACTGACTGTCAGTTTGAATCTGAGAAGATAAAATATAGGAGTAGATAATGGTTTGGTGAGTATGTCCGTGATTTGACCCAATTTGCTGATGGAGAGAATCCAAATGTTGTTGTTGTGCATATGATCTCTGAGGAATCGATGGGTTATTTATATATACTTGGTTCTGGCATGAAAGACAAAATTATTTGTAAGTGCGATAGTGGAAGTATTACCGTAAAAGAGATATGTTAGATGATCCATGGGAATTTTGAAGTCCTTGAGGAGATGCCAAAGCCAAAGAATGCTAGTTATTGCTGCTACTAGGGCTCTATATTCAAATTCGATAGAGCATCGAGCTACCATGTGCTGTTTTTTTATGCTCAATGAGATCAAAGTGGTTCCAAGAAAGGAATAATAGAAGGAGGTGGATTTGCGGGTGATCGTGTTGCTAGCCCATTTGGGGTCCGAGAATGATGTAGGATGCATCAGGCTTAAGGTAATAGTTATACCATGAGATTTTCGTGAAGGTGGGATTGGAGAGCAGTTTGCATTGAGTAAGAGGTGCTTGGTGAAGAATGGAGACAACATTAGCTTGCTATGAGAGAAAGTACTGGTTGTTGAGTGAAAGAATTTGAATGACAAGAAATATTTGAGCCAAACCGAGGTGTTTCATGGTGAAATTACTACTAAGTTTGCTCATTATAGAGGGTATGGTTTTGGAGTTATTGTTGGTAAGGAGAATATCGCCGACACAAATGAGGATGTATATTTGAGTTTGGTTTTGGGTGATGATGAGAAGAGAAGGATCAAATTTGCTATGTTGGAAACCAAGGGATGCAAGGTATGTAATGAAGGTGGTATATCATTGTTGTGGCTCTTGTTAAAGTCCATATATGGCCTTGCGTAGGAGACAAACATGATCTTGATGGGATGAGTCTTCGAGGCCTTTGGGTTGTGCCATGTACACAATTTCAGTAAGATTGCCATGGAGAAAGGTGTTGGCAATGTCCATTGGTTGTACATGATAGTTACTATTGAGATCCACTGTGAGGAGTACTCTGATGGTAGGAAGCTTGGAAACGAGGCTGAATATTTTGAAGTAGTCTATTCCTGGTTCCTGACGGTTGCCTTGTGTAATGAGCCAGACCTAGAAGTGGGCGACTGACCCGAGTGGTGTTTGGTATGAAATGTCCAGCGACATCAAAGAACTGAAGCATTCAGAGGTGGTTGAACAAGTGCTCATGTGTACTGTTTCTGTATTGCAAAAAAATATGCTTCCATTGAGGGTATAGAGGATGATATCCTCCATGTCAATAGTAGATCTGATAGCTGCTATATTGCCTACCAATGCTTTGATTTTAGTTGTTGTACCATTGTGAGATTTTTCATGAAGATATTGTGAAGCTCATTCTTGAGTTGAATGACCATAGACCTATTGGATGACTGAAATCAGAGCTCAAGGGTAGACCATATTGCGGAGGTAGATTCAACATGATGAATATAGGGGAGGACAGATGCGCTAATGGTGGAGCACAGTGCAACGGCTAAGTTTTGACCTATAATCATCCATTAAGTGTAGGAGGGGTTTGGAATGTTTGTGCCATATAGTTGTTCAGAAGGGCAAGGACGTGGGGTTATTATCATTTCTAGAAAAGCTTGCAAATCCATTTGCAAGAAGTAGTTTAATGATGTGTGATCGCCAAATGGAGTAAATATCAGTGGATAATTGGGAGGGAACGATTTTATTGATATTGGATAGGACAAATTTGAGGAGGGAATACTAAGATTTTCTATGTGAGCAGTAATGGAAGGTTCACCAATCTGTGAAGTGGCTGATTGTGTCATGGTGGTGCTACCTGATCACACATGCTCTGATATCATGTGGAAGCTTTAAGACATACAGTATACGCAAGCTAAAGCAGAGCTAAGAAAAGGAATTACAGCAGCATAGTAAACAAGGCATTCGGTGAAAAGTCATTCTCTCATATTCCATTGTAGCTATACATTGTCTTATATAGAATTAGAGCTACAACAACTTTACAAATTTAGGTGTGAGATGAGATGATTTATTATGTATGAAGGACTTTGATTTATTCAAGGATGTGGTTGTTTGTTGCTTTGTTAGATGTTGTGGTCATGTGCTCTCTTAATAGCCATGCATTTAATCAAAATTGTTATTAAAAGTTAACTCTTTAAGATGTAATTAATCAATTTAAACCATGATCTAATCCAAGCTTTTTTCAAAGCCCAAATACCTTCTAACTCACTCCTCTACTTCTTCTTTGATAAGGATTTTCTATCATACATGAATATCAAGATTTATGGCATCGACATCTCTACAATAATAAATCATTCTGAATATTTCATATTTTGATCAAAAATGAAAGTTCAACATACATCCTTCAACTGGTTGAAAGGGTGGAAATTAGCTCAAAGAATTTCAGTAGTTAAAAATTCTTTAATCATATTCCTTTAAGATATGGATTCATACAGTATAATCAGTTCAAAAATAGGACTTATCAAGTACGATTAAATAATCATTCAGACGAACTGCTCAAATTCAACAAACATATCATACAGTATGATCGTTTAATTCAACTCTGTTCATACATAATTATTATGGGGATGATTGGAAATCATCGTTATGGATCGTTTGGAATGATTCACATCATACAATACTCTTAGTGCAATATAAACAGTTCATACAGTATGATATATATATACAGTACGAGATCCTAGCCGCAAGATAAATTAAGAAATTTTAAAATTGAATTTTAAACTAATCATACCATGCAAAACTAATCGTACTATATGATATTTGAAATCTTACTTAAATTATTCCATGTTATAGTCAATTAATTTAAGGTTTAATAAATATATCATTCTATACAATTAGTCTAAAATTTAAAGTTTTCATCTAATACTACTACTAGGATGATCATATTTCATCTATGTAAATCGTACCGTATGATTTTGATCGTACAATATGATTAGTTATATTTATTAAACCTTAAATTAATTGACTATAACATGGAATAATTTAAGTAAGATTTCAAATATCATATAGTACGATTAGTTTCGCATGGTATGATTAGTTTAAAATTCAATTTTAAAATTTCTTAATTTATCTTGCGGCTAGGGTTTACATATCAAAACAAATCATACAGTTTGATATAAATCATACAGTGTGATTCATTTATTAGCATTAATGATTTAATTAACCATTAACCTTTTTATGTATAAATGATTATAACCCTCTTTTTTCGTATAACTGATCATGCAGTACGATCTCAATCATACGGTATGATTAGTTCAAAATTTTTTATCTCAAAATTTCTTCATTCCTGTATATGTGCATAGTTGCCAATTTTGCATATACCCTTATGTGGCTAGACTATATAAATAAAAATAAAAGGAAGTGAAAATTACAGACTCTTAGGAATGACATCTTATTTTACCTAAATATGAGTCTTGATCAATCTTGAGTGGTGTACGATATACCTGAGATGTTAGTGTGCATAGACAAAAATAATATTAATATATATACTAGAAGAAATAAAATCTCAATAAATTGTGTTTATTATCATCAAAATCACAAGCTATGGATCTTGGATTGCAACAGGTGCAAAGAAAAATCTTTAAGAAGAAGCTAAGTTAGGACATTAAGGCATCATTTGGGATAGCTTTCTATTTTGCAAAATTACTATAGAGAAAATATCTTTTTAAAGTTGTTGCTGAAACTAGCTTCTTAGAAAAAAAATTTAAAGTAGTGAAAAAGTAATGGCTAAATATAAATTATGATTGTGATTTGAAAAGTAAAATAATAAAAAAACTGTTCCAAATGAGCTTAAGTTAAAATGAAAAATGCAAACTAGTGATGTAAATAGGGGCCAAAATAGTCTCTAGAATTATTTTAGCAGGTATTGTGACATTCACTCTGACATAGGAAAGTTATAGTGAACTATCCTTGAATGAAGAAGTGTAGTCTTCTACTAGCTAATCTACCAAAAATGGTACACTAGCTAGAGTGCTTAGAGAGTGAAGTATAGGGGTTGACCCATATCAATCAAGCTCAACTATAGGCCATAAAATTAAATTAAACTAACTAAAAGTTAAGAGTCTAGAGTAAAGTGTGAGGTTGAGGCATAGCATATGTAGTTAAAGCTCTCACATTGGGTCAGATAATCAAACAAAATCTTCTACATTAACTCTCATATGAGTAGGGTATCCTTCTTTTTAAGTGGAAATATTGTATGTTCCACTGCCAAATTTGAACAAATCAATTTATTATGCATTGCATATGAAAAATGGAAAGATTCTTAAAATGAATGGATGGATCTAGTTATAATTCCCTTTCAAGCGTGATTCTAAGATCAAATGAGTTGGGCATTCATAGTCCCATTGAAATTAAGATGTACAAGTCTCATTGCGTTCACCTACACTGCACTAGATTTAGATAAAGGGTTGTATCTTATTTATACATTAAGATCTCGTTTGGGACGACTTTCTTATTGCTTCTTAAAACAACTTTTTTAGTATAAAAATTACAATTTTATACTAGAAAGCTGTTTTAAGTAGTAAGAAAGTCGCCCCAAACGAAGCATAAGTCTCCACTTAACACTAAGGTTTAGGTTCACCTCCTCAATTAATAGAAACATTTTTTATATGAAATCATAAGTCTCATATTCTTAAAATTGGATATAATTTAAAATAATCATTTCTAATCAAATGATAATGAGCTCAACATAGGATAATTTTTTTTAAGTATCGTGAGTTTTGTTGCGGCCAAATGTTCCTATTTGTCTTTATTTTTTTGGTCTTCGCATATTATTCTTTCTCAAGTTCTTTGATATACAACATATTAGCCATGCATTTAATCAAAATTGTTATTAAAAGTTAACTCTTTAAGACGTAATTAATCAATTTTAACCATGATCTAATCCAAGCTTTTTTCAAAGCCCACAAACCTTCTAACCCACCCCTCTACTTCTTCTTTGATAAGGATTTTCCATCATACATGAATGTCTAGAATTATGGCATCGTCATCTCTACAATAATAAATCGTTCTGAAAGTTCAACATACATCCTTCAGCTGGTTGAAAGGATGGAACTTAGCTCAAAGAAATTTAGTAGTTAAAAAATTCTTTAATCATATTCCTGGGAGATACCTCCTTGAATGCCCACAATCAAAGTAATATGAGAGAACAACAATGTGTCAATACCCGAACACCAGGCAGATCGACCTCATGATTGTCCAAGTGTCATCCATCTATATTATGTCTTTGAAAGGAAAAATTATTCTGTAGAGACATCAGACATCGTCTGGAGGCAAAAATCAGAGCACGCCACATCACCTCTTTACTGTATACCGCGGTTGTGTACCCTTTATGTACCGGGTGACGTTGGGCACTCTGATCGGCCTCCGAACGATACAGTGTCCGCAAAGAATAATTTCTCCTTTGAAAGACCTCTTCTTAACTCCTACGCAACACTGACCATTTTCCATCTAACAACAATAAAGTTAACACTATTCAATGATGTGAGTACTTTGTGCAATGATCTCATTAAGATTTGATTTGGAATAGCTCTCTTATTATTTTCTAATGAAATTTTTTAGTATAAAAATTGTTGGAACTAAAAAATTTTCTACTAATAAGCTGTTTTAAAAAGCAATAAGAAAACTGTCTCAAATGAAGCCTAAGTTGGAAGTGTTACGAAAACCCAATCAAATATGATGTATCCGTGTGCAAGCATGAACGTTTGTCTTCAAAAAATAAAAGCACTAGTAGTTATTGTACAAATTAAATAAATATGAAATAAATTAAAAATATTATTTTCTAGCAAATAAATTATTGCAAGGATTTTTGAACAGAAAGTAGTTAACAATTTTGTAAATAGTCCAGGTTGAAAACTCTACAAAGATAACAATCCAGCACAGGCTACAGCCAGTATACCAAGGCAAGGAGACGATAAACAAGCAAATAGTTTATTAGCAAAACAAATGAATACAACAGCATGGGAGAAAATAAAATAATACATTTCTAAGAAGTTTTAAGCCAATGATGACTCAAATTTGGGGTGATTTTCCATCAGAAATTAACTGCTAAACAGTAGAGGATGCAGCTCACAAATCAAGCTCTTCTTCCACAGGGTGAAAATAGTCATGCAAAGCCAACATCTTACTAGAGCTGTGCTTCAAGCTCCTCAATGCCTTCACAGTAGCCAGCGCCTCAGAAACAGTAGTTATTAGTGGGATCTTACAAGCCAATGCCATTCTTCTCAGTTGTCTCCCATCTACTGATCCAAAGCATCACCAGAACTAGTTATTACCATTATGTGTATGTCACCATTTGACAACATGTCACCAGCATGGGGTCTACCCTCGTGCATCTTTAGAACTCGTTCGACTGGTAAGTTCTCCAGCTCGAGCGCCTGAGCCGTCCCAGAAGTCGGAACAAGTCAAAAGCCCAGTTGAAGAAATCCATCAGCTATTGATGCAAGGTGGGGCTTTGTTAGATCATTTAAGCTGAGGAAAACTGTCTTTTTACTGCCAAGAAGGCCATCATCATCCACAGGAAGCTTCTGACCAGCTGCAATTTGTGCCTTTGCAAATGCTACATGGAAGTTGAAGTCAACTCCCATGACTTCTCCTGTGCTGCGCATCTCTGGTCCAAGAAGCACATCACAGCCTTGGAATTTTTCAAAAGGAAGAACAGCTTCCTTGATTGAAACATGCTTTCGGATCACCTCACTTGTGAATCCAATATCATATATTGTCTTTCCAGACATAACAAGAGGCATATTTTGCTAGAGGATGACCAATAGCTTTAGAAACAAAAGGAACTGTGTGGGAAGCACGAGGGTTTGCCTCGAGGAGATAGACATCACCAGATGCAGTAATGGCATACTGGCAGTTCATAAGGCCGCATACACCAAGTCTTTTTGCAAGTTTTGTAGTCTAAGAACAGATTATGTCCAAGCACTTATTCGATACAGTTTTTGTTGAAAGAGAACAAGCTGAGTCACCAGAATGAATTCCAGCTTGTTCTATGTGCTCCATGATACCACCTGTTGCGTCCAGGAGTATTCGCGGCGGTAGAAAAATAAAAGTTTAGTGTCTTAGCGTTGTACGAAAATCCGGCACGCAATAAGATAAGAGGAGGGTGCAGCATTAAAGGAGACATCAAGATTTTTACGTGAAAAACCCCTAAAAAGGGGGAAAAACCACAAGGCCTAGCCCAGTCTGAATGAATCCACTAGTATTTATAGTTGATTACAAATGAGGCCCTTCCTTGAAGGAAGGCCTTAACTTGATGTACATCTTATAGAGTACATTACATAATGGGAGTTACAAAGAATCCCAGTTAATGTGTTTGTTTGGTCTTAATGATTGTAGTCGGTGGACGACATAAGTCGAAAGGACCGTTGTCTGCGGGTGATGGAGGTCAGAAGGACTGTAGTCAGGTAGAAGTCCAATAATAAAAAAGAAATTCATCTTCGAATAGATGTCCAGCGAAAGTCCGACAACCGGTAGAAGTCCGGCGTCGGGTAGAAACTTGGCGACGAGCGGAGGTCCGGTGTCAGTTGGCTACCGAGGAGAACTTCGGCGTCACGTGGAGTTCGGGTGAAACTCCAGCGTCACTTAAAAGTCAAGAGAAATTTCGACGTCACTTGGAGGTCGAGCGAAATTCCGACGTCACTTGGAGTTCGGGTGAAACTCCAGCGTAACATGGACAGAATTCGGCATTACTTGAGCGTCGGGCAAAATTCTGGCGTCACTCGGGCGTCGGGCAGAATTCTGGCATCACTCGAGCGTCGGGCAGAATTCCGGCGGTAGTGGTGGAAGAGTTTCTTCCCTGCAATCTCTCTCTTCTTCTCTTCTTGCTTCAACCCTCTTATCATGAGAAATGAGGGGTCTATTTATAGATATTCTGAAATGTCATGGCTTGTAAATAGGTGAGAGATCAGAGGTAAATAGGGAGTGGTCAGATGGACGGGCGATATTGAATCCCTTGGTTGTGTACCGTTCATCAGACATTTGAAGGTCTTAATGAGGTCAGAATTTAGCGATCTTGGGCTCGTTGGATTCATCTCATCAAGCCGCTCGATTCGACTATAAGAACGTTATATTTGGAAACCATTTGGTAACTCAAATTATGGTTTGAACTTTCAAAATGCGCTTAGGGTGCTTGATTTAGACTCGGATTGAGTCGATTTTGGTGTCGTTGAGTTCGTATTTCTGATACGCTTAGTTTGACTGTAAGTTCACTGAAATCGAAGCTCAGGTGATCCCGAATTTAATTTTTTAAGTTTTCGGCTTGATTTTGCCTCGAGATTCGTGTCCGATCAAGATAATTTTTTGATGACATATCGGTTGCCCCACAATTTTTGTACATCAAAGCTCGAGAAGTCTGAAAATACGCATCACAAACATTGGAGAATTTTTCATGTGACTTGAAATCCTATCTTGCATGTAGGAGCCCCAAATAACTTTTAAAAGGCCAAAATTGAGTTCGGAACGTCGAAAAATGGTCTCAGGGACCCAAAAAACGTCCAATTTTGCCTTTTCAGGTCAAAAATTTGACCCAGAATGGAGTGGGAAGCCGAACCAGGCTAACCGGCTGGCCGACCGGCGGCGGCACGAACTACGCACTGGGCTCGCCGCCTGCGCCGCAGCCCTCCTGGCCCCGCGCGATAGCCTCGCCCGCGACCCATCTTCAGCTTGCCTGGGACTGCTCTATGGCCCGTCGTTGGCCCGCTGCGCCAACCAGTTCGAACCCACTCTCGGCCCGCGCCGTTTGGTGGTCGGGCGCCGGTTCGAGCCCGTCGCTAGCGGTTGCCCGAACAAACAGATGCTTGAATTTTTTTTTTGAATTGTGTGTGGCCCACATGTATTTTTTAATCTGAAAAAATGCGAAAAAAATTCAGAAAATTCTAAAAAAATTTAGAAAAAATTCCATAAAATTCCAGAAAATTCCGGAATGTTTTTTTCTTCACAAAAAATGCTATAAATAGCCCCCCCAGACCAGGGGGAAACATGCAACTTCTCATTTTCTCTTTCTGACTCTCTGACAGTTGAGGCTTTCCACTGTTTTTCAGTATGTGATTTTCACTACATGACTCAGCGGCCCTCATCTTGTACAGAAGTTAAAAATTTCCCCTCTTTTTCCTTCTTTCTCCCCTGTTTTTCTTCCTGCTCTAGAGGCTTTCCACTGTTATTCGCAGATGACTTTCCCTACTTAAATCAGCGCCCCTCTTCAGCATAGAAGAAAATTTTTTCTTCCTTCCACTATATTTTCCTTTGGCTAACTTCTTATAGTCGAGTCATTCCGTTGTTTTTCGTAGGTGACTTTCCCTACTTAAATCGGCGCCCCTCCTCTTGTGTAGAAGTTAGACTTTTTGAAATCGTTTCTTTTCTTTCTCCTATAATATTCTAACATTCTTACAGTTGAGGCATTCCCCTGTTTGTTTTAGGCGGCATCCCCTACTAAAATTCAGGGCCCCTCTCCGTGTATAGAAGTTAGAATTTTTACAACAGTTCATTTTCTTGTCTTATGGTCTTCTTTTTACATTGGAGGCATTCCACTGTCGTAAATAGGAGGCATTCTCCTATCAAGCTTCAGTGCCCCTCTCTTGTGTAGAAGGAGATTGTTTCCTCCGTATTCTTCTTCTGCGTTCTTCTTCTTACTTTGGAGGCATTCCACTGTCGTAGATAGGCAACATTCTCCTATCGAGATTTAGTGCCCCTCCCTTGTATAGAAGGAGTCGCGATGAGAAGCTATCTTCTTAAAAGAAAATCTATGATAGAAGAAGATCAATTACTGCTTGTATGTGAGGGTGATTTGAGAAGACCTAGCAGTAATAATACTCGAGAGGAGAATTAGAAGGATGAGTAAACGGGGCGAATTTCAACGCTATTTGAGCAGAAGTCTGTCGGCGATGGACGATCGAGTTGAAGCCCATTAGCAGTCAAAGACCGAGTGTAGAACTGAAGGAGAGAGTCCGAGGATGTACTGCAAGTGGCAATCGAGTGAGAAGCCAATGGTGACTGATATGAAGTGAAGGGCTGCTGGCAAATATCAGATGAAGGGTCAATGATGGTGGGAGTCCATTGGCATTTTGCTATTTCAATATGCATCCATACTGAAGTGTACTGACATAAGATATCCCTGAATTAAGGGGCCGGAGCAGTGTGATGTGTTAGTGGTATGGCGACACACATATAGTGTTAACTGAATTGAGACCTGATGAAGACCAAATTAAAATCTTTCTTTGAAGAAGAAGTTGTAGTAGATTCTTGTGTGCAATAAAGAAGAAATCATTTGAATCCACCAAGGATATTTGAATGCTTAAAAGTTTTTATTACTTGATGACAGTAGCTTGTACAATAGAAGTCAATGTACATTTTAATTTCAACTTCCAGTGAGAATAAATGTACATCTAAATCTGAATTTATTTAACTTTATTGATATTGTATATGAAGTTGAGAACTTGTTCCTTTGAGGAAGCTAAATTATTTATACGTCATTGAGATATGATTTGATATATTGCACACCATATTTTTGGAGGTATTATTAGACTGCTAAAGTCTTTATATGAGTGATGATTTTATCAATCACTTACTTTCATGAAATCTTTTTAGAGAGAATATTCACTTAGAACATTGTTTGATGATGCTGACCTCTGTAGAATAGGTTGCGAGAATCTACCAAGGATATATAACTTATCTGAGATTGTATGTCAGAGCTCTGCTCAATGACGTTAACCTATATAGAAGAGGTCGAAAGAATCTGATAAGGATGTAAGACCTATTTGAGATTGTATGTCAGAGCCCTACTCGATGATGTTAACCCGTGTGGAAGAGGTCGAGAGAATCCATCAAGGATGTAAGACCTATCCAAGGTTGTATGTCATAGCACTTTGCTCGATGACGTTAACCTGCGTGGAAGATGTCGAGAGAATCCACCAATGATGTAAGACCTATCCGAGGTTGTATGTCAGAGTGCTTTGCTCGATGACGTTAACCTGAGTGGAAGATGTCAAGAGAATCTGGCAAGGATGTAAGACCTATCCGAGGTTGTATGTCAGAGTCCTGCTCGATGACGTTAACCTATGTGGAAAAGGTCGAGAGAATCCACCAAGGATGTAAGACCTATCCAAAGTTGTATGTCAGAGCACTTTGCTCGATGAAGTTAACCTGTGTGGAAGAGATCGAGAGAATCCACCAATGATGTAATACCTATCCGAGGTTGTATGTCAGAGCACTTTGCTCGATGATGTTAACCTATGTGAAAGAGGTCGAGAGAATTCACCAACGATGTAAGACCTATCCGAGGTTGTATGTCAGAGCACATTGCTCGATGACGTTAACCTGTGTGGAAGAGGTTGAGAGAATCCACCAAGGATGTTAGACCTATCCGAGATTGTATGTCAGAGCACTTTGCTCGATGATGTTAACATGTGTGGAAGAGATCGAGAGAATCCACCAATGATTGATTTTACCTTGATTGGGAGGAGGCGAACGTCGCATGCATCCCGAATCAAATGTAAAGAATGGTCTATCTTTAGACAATTACTGCATTTTTGAGGTCAAGATTAAGTCCTTGCTCAAGGTGTAGAAGTCCAGATATGGACTGTATAAAGCTTGTAATTGATTGAAATTATCCTTGCTATTGCTGGGATTTTCCTAAAATATTATCTTGATATTGAAAGCATTAGATAATCTTTTTATCACGGATGGAGTCAAAGTTGCCCCCCAGTCCGCATCTGTTTCTTATGAAATTGATACAACAATGAGTGATATCAGAAAGTTAACTTGAATGACCTTATGATATTGGAGCAAAATTTGCCCCTCCGTTGGGAACCACGTTCCCACAGACGGCGCCAAACTGTTGCGTCCAAGAGTATTCGCATCGGTAGAGAAATAAAAGTTTAGTGCCTTAGCGTTGTACGAAAATCCAGCACGCAATCAGATAAGAGAGAAGGTGCAACATTAAAGGAAACATCAAAATTTTTACGTGAAAAACCCATAAAGACTGGGAAAAATCATGGGTCCTAGCCTAGTTTGAATGAATCCACTAGCATTTATAGTTGATTATAAATGAGACCCTTCCTTGGGGGAATGCCTTAACTTGATGTACATCTTATAAAGTACATTTCATAATGGGAGTTACAAAGAGTCCGAGTTAATGTGTTTGATTGGTCTGAATGACTGTAGTCGGTAGACGACATAAGTTGAAAGGACCGTTGTCTGCGGATGATGGAGGTCAAAAGGACTGTAGTCAGGTAGAAGTCCAATAATGAAAAGAAATCCATCTTCAGATAGATGTCTAGTGAAAGTCCGAAAACCGGTAGAAGTCCTGCATCGGGTAGAAACTTGGCGACGAGCGGAGTTCCGGCGTCAGTTGGCGGCCGAGGAGAACTTTGGCGTCACTTGGAACTCGGGTGAAACTCCAGTGTCACTTAAAGGTCAAGCGAAATTTCGGCTTCACTAGGAGGTCAAGCAAAATTCCGATGTCACTTGGAGTTCGGGTGAAACCCCGGCGTTACTTGGGCAGAATTACGGCGTCACTTGAGCGTCGGGCAGAACTTGGGCATCACTCGGGCGTCGGGCAAAATTTTGGCGTCACTCGGGTGTCAAGCAGAATTCCGGCGGTAGTCATGGAGGAGTTTCTTCCCTCCAATCTCTCTATTCTTCTCTTCTTGCTTCAACCCCCTTCTTGTGAGAAATGAAAGGTCTATTTATAAATATTCTGGAGTGGCATGACTTGTAAATAGGTGAGATATCAGGGGTAAATAGAGAGTGGTCGGATGGACGGCCGATATTGAATCCCTTGATCGTGCACCGTTCGTTAGACATTTGAAGGTCTTAATGATGTCAGAATTCAGCGATCTTGGGCTCGTTGGATTCATCTCGTCGAGCTGCTCGATTTGATTATAAGAACGTCATATTTGGAAACCATTTGATTACTCAAATTATGGTTTGAACTTTCAAAATGCGCTTTGGGTGCTTGATTTGGACTCATTTGGGCTCGGATTGAGTCGATTTTGGTGTCGTTGAGTTCGTATTTCTGAGGCCCTTAGTTTAACTATAAGTTCGCTGAAATCGAAATTCAGGTGATCCCGAATTTAATTTTTTAAGTTTTCAACTTGATTTTGCCTCGAGATTCATGCCCGATCAAGATAGTTTTTTGATGACATATCACCACCAATTACTACATTCCCCTCAGAATCTGCCATTGCATCCACGTCAATCTCTGTAGCATCTGAAAGATACTTATCTATCTGTACAGGGCGCTCGGGATCAACTTCAACTGCAGTCTCAAGATACTTGAGCAGATTCTCATCAGTATAAACAATTTCCATAGCCCTTCCACCTAATACATACGATGGTCGGACTACAAAAGGGTACCCTATATTGGAGGCAACTGACAAGGCATCGGCCTCGTTCTTTGCTATCCCACCTTTTGGTTGCTCTATTTGAAGCTCGTTCAGAATTGCGTTAAATCTCTCTCTATCCTCAGCTGCATCAATCGAATCAGGTGAAGTTCCAACACTCTTACTCGACTAGTTCCAATAGCAGACATCAATTTCTTTTCTTCCAGATACTGCTGTATGGGGACTGCAAGCTTCAGAGGTGTCTGACCCCCAAACTGCACAATTATTCCATCAGGCCATTCTATCTCGAGAACATTTACCACATCTTCAATTGTCAGAGGTTCAAAATACAAGCGATCACTTGTGTCATAATCTGTGGACACGGTCTCCGGATTCGAGTTCATCATGATTGTTTCATATCCATGCTGAAACAAAATCATAATAATAATATTCATGAACACATGACTACCTGAAAATATTTATTTCATGTATCAATAGTTTACTGCCATAATCAGGACGCATGGGATAGGCAAACAAAAAGAATTTGGTGAACTTGGAAATTCAAGATCATAGAAAAAGTATTAAAGAATAGGTATGCTAAAAATTTAAAAAAAGCATGGGTAAAATATTGAAAAAAAAACATTCTTTAGACACAGGAGGAGATCACAACAGTTCATGAAAATTCATGAGTTAAACAAGTAAAGTCCTCAAATTTATGTGCAATAAGCAACAGAAGCATGAACCATGGTAAAAAACATGAAAATCGATAAGCATTCAAAGGAATCAAAACCTGATGAAGAGCAAATGATGCATGACAGCAGCAGTAATCAAATTCTATTCCCTGTCCAATCCGGTTTGGTCCACCACCCAAGATCAAAACCTTCTTCATTTTAGTAGGAGCAGATTCACACTCAAAATCATATGAAGAGTACATGTAAGGCGTATTTGCCTCAAACTCAGCAGCACAAGTATCAACCCTCTTATATGCTGGGATCACACCGGAAGAGATGCGTTTTGTTCGAACCTCTTTCTCAGTTGTATTCATAGCATATGCAATTTGTTTGTCACCGAACCCCCTTCTTTTCACTTCATACAGATCATCCTTTGTCAGCTGATCTAAACTTATAGTCTGAAGAAAATTTTCCACTTGTACTAATTCTTTGAGCTGGGACAGGAACCACTTGTCAATAAAGCTGAGATCATGTATTTCATCCACTTTCATTCCTTTCTTCATGGCTGCATAGATCGCATGAATGCGATCAGGGTTAGGAACTCGCAGTCTGTACTTCAATTGCTCCCAGTCCCAATCAAGTTCCTTGATATGTGCACAACCCCAGCCAGCATAACTACATTCCAAAGATCGAACAGCCTTTTGGAAGGATTCTTGGAATGTCCTTCCCAATGCCATTGCCTCACCAACAGATTTCATTTGGGTGGTCAATATTGGCTGAGAACCAGGGAATTTCTCAAAGGCGAATCGTGGAATCTGTAACATTTGTGCAAACAAAAAAATGATGATAAATTATGGTTAACATAAATTCAACAAGGAAATATTTCGCAAGGAAGCATAGCTATTTTCCATGAAAGTATATGATTTCAATCATAAAAAAAAAACTCGAACCAAGACCCCTCTTAATTGGAACATAAGCTCTCAACCAACAAGCCAAGATGAGCTTTTAGGTTCTCTATTTCACAGAAAATCGACAGCCTTGACATCTCCCCATTTAGAGGAAATCATGGGAATTAGGCCATCTCACCATGCTAATTGATCATGTATGGTAGGTGTCGGAAGCACCGGGCCGTACATCTTTCATCATGCACGCATGCACACACGCATGCACGCACACATGCATGTATGCGCGTAGGTGAAGCCAGTGGAGGTTCGATGAGGTGAAGCTTGCGACTTTGCTATGAGATGAAGATCGTCCTGCTTGTAGTAGGATCAGTTGAAGGTGTGGAGTTGCTTGCAAAGGCTGCAGGTGTCAGGTAAGAGATCGGACCGGTACAGGAGCTTTAGAAGAGTTGGTCGTTTTGGAGGTTTGGGAAGTTTCAGATCTATAGGTAAGGGGGACGGGTTGGTGCGTATCTAATGGAACATGTCGGATGGATGGGAGGCTTGAAATCGAGTGGAGGAAGAGGAGGCATCAGCTTCAGTCAGACTCGACCTGGGTGTTGACGTCGGACAAAAGAATGGAAGATGGCATGCTAGAATTGGAATCGGGCAGCAGGTTGGGACAAGTCGGAAAGTAGCGACAGAGATTTGGCTGGGGGATCGGAAGGAGATGCGATTGGCTTGGGTTGGAAGTAGAGAGTGTAAGAATGGAGGAAAGAGCATTTGGGTTTCAATCTCTCGGTATTTAATGACATATTGTAGGCCACAACTCGAGCAAGATTCCTGCATGCGAGAAGATGGGCGACTGCCCGTTGTTCAGACGACGCCGACTAGCAGACTTGCGACAGGATCTTGCATGATTTTAATCAGGTTATCGGCATGGAACATGATTCGCAGAGGCAGTAATGATTTTAGTTTTTTTCTTCATTCATTTTTTGTTTGTTTCCCTTTTTTTATCTGATGTGGAGGTCAACACAAATGTAAGAAAATTAATAAGATGTCTTATTGAGACCTACAATGTTTTATGATGCAAATATTGGTCATTAAAAAACAATGACGACGACGACAACAAACAACGACGACGACGATAACAACAACAACAACAAACAAGCCTTGATCCCACTATGTGGGGGGCAGCTAGATGAATACATTTCTTCATTGTGTCCTCTTAAGAGTCACATTCTCATCTAAATATAATAAAGAAAGATCATTTCTAATATTTTATAACAATCTTTTTAGGTCTATCTCTACCTTCTGAACAATAAGACAAATTTAATGCATCACTTTGCTAACCGGGTTCATCAGAAGGTCACTATTTTATGTGTCCAAACCATCTCTAAGGCGAATCTCTCTTAATCTTCTCTTACACTTAAAGCTACTCCAACCTTTTCATTTATATGCTCATTTTGTATATTTTCTCTTAAGGGTAAAAACTCATCCACCTAAGATCCTCATCTCTGCAACAAGTTAACTTAATTATTATGCTTCTTTTTATGGTGAACATTCTTGCACCATAAAGCATTGCAGGTTTCACTACATCTTATAGAATTTTTCCTTAAGTTTGAGAGGACTTTTCTATCCCTTAAGTTGGTCGTTAAAAAGAGAAGTATAAAATTAAATGGTGCAGAGATGAGGTGTTTAGGTGAATGAGTGACTTTAGTCTTAGATACACAACACAAAACGAGTTTCTACGTGA
>NW_021319132.1:1336119-1365500 GCF_001605985.2 Dendrobium catenatum
ATGTTCTTTTTTCCATGGCATTATTGTTTTGTTTTTTCATCTTCATGATTTGAAATGTATCTTGTATTGAGCTGTGAGGAAGCCTAGCCAGTAAATTCTTGATGCTCTTGAACTAAATCTTAATTTTCCTTTTGATTTGGTTTTGCATTTTTTTTTTCTTTTTATTTACGAATAGGATGGTCTAGATAACTCTGTGACTATTGTTCTTTTCTGTTTATTTTAGGGGTATTTGGTCGTAAAATATAATAATATATGCATTCATTTCCATTTTTTTAACTTTTCGATATAGTTATTTGAAGCAAAATGGATACACAGTATTTTTGTTGGAATTTGAAATTCTCCAAAACTCCTGTTTCCTTACATTTGGGAAATTTTCCTATCTTGTTGCTGTTGTTATCTCTTCCCTTGCATTGCCTGCTCTCTCGCCACCTTGCATTCTGCCTCACCCTGTGATTCCCTTGTGTTCCGCCTGTTTTTCACATGATATCCTCGCCTCTAGTATCGCCATCTCGCTTATCATACTGGATTTTCAATGCATTTGATTTGTATCCAATCAAAAGTTATCACATTTTAAAATACATGTATTTAAAAATACAACTAAAATTGGCGATAAATACAGTTCGTTAGTATGGCGTAAGTTTCACTTGTGGACTTGGAACTTTTACTAAGTTGCCTTACTGCAGTGTAATGCAACCATTAAAAAAAGCGGACGAGGTGTCCGCATTGGTCGCGCCTCAAGTCGAGGCGGAAGTCATGCGTATCCGGGTTACACCTTGAACCATCTAGCGAAGCCTACGATTTTTCCGCATGAGGCGTACGCATCATTGCGTAAGCCTCGAGGCAGTACGAGCAGCCGTTTCAAAATTTTTTCTTCGTGATATATGTAAATACGATGCAGCCAATTCTGTTCTGTCGCGTATAGGATTATGGCTTGCTGTGAGAATTGAAAGGAGAACTGGAGGCGAAGCCGTGAGGGAAAGAGACAAAGTCGTAAGGGAAGGAGACGAAGCCATGAGTGGCAGAGACAAAGTCGGAAGGAGACGACGCAGGAAACGAAGCCGAAGTTAAGGGTGCAGGAAACGTTCAGGCCTCGATTAGGTCAGAAGAGCAGGTGAGCGATGTTGTGGGCCTTGACTTTGATGTGTTAGTAACGAAAGCTTGAATAACTCCTGATTCGGCTTTCTTTCATTCGTCCGCTCAGTACATGCTCGATACTGCCTAGGTATCGCTAGATATTGCTCGATATCGAGCAAGTATATGCTCGGTACTGAGCGGTACATGCTCGGTTACAACTAGGATTATGCTCAGTACACAAGTAATTGTCCGGTACCGAGCAAGTATATTACTCTGTACTGAGCGGTACCATGCTCGATACCTGCTAGGTACCAAGCAGTATCGCTCGCGATACCGAGTAGGTATTTGCCCCTCGTTACCGACCGTACATGCTCAGTATCGTTAGGTACATCATCAGTACCTGCTCAATATCTTTCATATACAAATAATTTACGAACTTAAAAACAAGCAGAATTTTAAAATTACTTCTTACAATAAATACAGGTCATTCCCGGATCATCTAGCCTGCACTCATTGTCAATATGGAACCATGTACAAAAGTACCCTGATGAGTGAGAAAGGAATGTATAGATTTATTTAAGAAAATTTCCACCACAAAGAGGTCACACAAAGAAATATGGAAGAGATGATAGGAAACTCTTCTTACTATGGATCACACATGAAGGTTCCATTATTGGAAACCATCTAGTTTCTTCTGACCGAGGCAATCGGGGGCCTATGGATAGATTTATGCTAAATATTGATAACTAGGAAAAACATAAATACTCAGGATATTCAGCCTCCTACAGCTACAAAAGAACTCAGGAACTGAGTTTGTTGATATCGCAGATTCATCTATGAAAAATGGGGATTCCATTTAATGTTGTTAGGAGTACCGCATGAATCAATATGTTATGATATGTTGGAAGCTATGGAAGATGACTACAACTTCCAAAGATGTATCAGCTGAGGACTTGGATGCTGAATGAGGAGATTAAGACAACTTCAAAAAATGTGGATGTGATGATGTTAAGAGACTTGGATTGAGACAATAGTGACAATATGTCAATGTGTGGTCAGATGATTCGACCTAGAAGTATTATTAATTTCTTGGTCAACAATCCATTATGGAACAACTTTTTTCAATCAGTAGATGCTTCAAGCTTTGTAAAGGATGCACAATTATTGTTTGAATGTTGGATGAAGTTGTTGGAGGAAGTGGAGATGCGCTAGTAGTACAGGTTGTTACTGTAATGCAGTGCCATTACAGAAGCGTGTGAGAGAATATTAATGAGAGAGGCCTCACCCTTTATTGGACTCCTTGTGCTGCACATTTTATTAATGATGCTTGAGAGGTTGGGACAGTTGTCTCAATATATAATCAGCCTTTGATGGTCAAATTCGTTAGTAAGTTTATATACAATCATCTTGGTTACTCAGCTTGATAAGAAAATTCACTGACAAGGAATTATTAGACCTGCTGTTACATAGATTTGCTTATGCCATTTTAACATTGCAGAGATTCAAGGAGTTAATGACAAACTTTGGATAGCAATGTTGCTTCTGAAGAGTGGGAATAAAAGTTCATGGGCCAAAAAATAGAAGGAAAATAAGTAAAAAGATTGTTATAAAGATGATTCTTTTGGGCGTAATAAATTATGCTCTTTGAAACAACATGACCATTAATAAAGGTGCTTAGAATGGTTGTGGTGAGAGGACCCCGGCTATGTGATTTATTTATGAAGCAATGAATATGGCTAAAGAAGACATTGCAAAAGAATTGGGAGGCCAAAAAAAGTGTTTACAAAGAAATATGGGAGATTATAGATTAAAATAATGAGATCGACAATTACACCAATACTTACATACTGCTCGCCGTACTATTTAAACCCCATTTCATTATGATAAGGAATTTCATATTGATAAAGAGTGTGAAAACTGATTTGTAATGCAGTATGACAGACTCATTTCTAAAGAAGACTACCTCAAATGTGAATGATCAACTTGAGGATTTTCATGTGAGAAGGAAATGTTTGGATTTAGAGTAACACGATCACCTTGCGTATGTTTATTAATTTTTTTTTTATAATATTAATGTTAATATTTATGTTTAGTCTTCTACTTCAACCAATATTCATAAATACTATGTTTGTCTTCATGTAGAACGTTGGTGGGCTCAGTTTGAGATGATGTTCCTGAATTGAAAGCTTTTGCAGTTAAAGTTCTTAGCCTAATATGTTTGGCTTCTGCAAGCGAGCGTAATTCGAGCATCTTCAATTAAATTCATACAAATAGAAAGAATCGATTGGCGGCAGATCGAATGAACAAACTAGTTTTATGTTATGTTTAACAAAAAACTGAAAGATAGACATCTCAAATTGCAGAATCAAGGAAATATTCAGAATGAAAATTGACCATTTGCTTGTTGATGAGTTATAATCTGATGATGAATGGGTTACTCTAAGAATGCTGATGTTTCTTAAGTTGAAGCAGAAGGAGAAACTCATGTCAATGGAAGAAACAATGAAGCAACTACCCAAGCATATAAAAGAAAGAAATAAAGTGATATTGGAGTTTCAAAAAAATTCAAAAGTGTTTCTTAATTATAATGAATTATTTTGTATGTTATTATTGTTTAATTTAAAGCTAATAAAATATTAACTGATTTAAGAGATAAAGGAAAAATATATTATAGATGAAGAAAAGTGAGGATGACTTTGACATTAAATTATGAAGATTCTTTGAAGACAATTAAAGTGATGATGAGCCTGCCTTTGAGTCTTGATCCTAAGGGGATATTTTATTTTTAAGTGAGTTTATTATTTAAATCTTTTATTATAGTAATATATACTTTGAAACAAATCTTCAAATTCATAGTTGACATAATGTTATTGTTAATTTTTTGTCATTTTTTATAATTTTTAAATTAATTTATTTTAAATTTTGAGGCTAACGCCTCGATCCGCCATCTAGGCTTACGCCTCGCCTCGCTTAGAAAAAACGCTTCGATTCCTGATTTTGCCTTTTAAAACTCTTGGTGTATGATCTAGTTTTTGTTATAAAAGAAGAACTGACTGCATATTTTCATTGTTTAACAAGCTGTTCAATGATTCTGAAGTAATGGATAGCTTCCTAAAAGATCAGAGCTATCTCTTTTAACTCACATGACTTGTCTTGGTTTTGTGTTTTTATTTTAAATTGTAATTGCATAGTGCAAAGGTTATTTCCAGTACTGTAACTTACTTTTTGTATGCGTTGTGTGTGTGAATTTGCCTTAAATGGCCTAAATGTCCCAAATATATATATATATATATATATATATATATATAGAACCTAACTTGGATAATTACATGGGACTTTGCTTGAACTTTGACTTATATTAGGACACAAAATGATTGATAAAATACTTAAATCTAAGCAAAATAAACCCAAATGAACATTGAAAGATGACATTAAACTCAAAGGAAACTTGAACATAATCAGATGACTTCGAGCACAAAAAGACTTGGATCAATGTTGAACTACACAACACTTGATTTGGGACCACAGTGGACATGAACTTGAACTGGACTCAAACTGAACTCATACTCGAACTAAATTGGAACAACACAGAACTTTAATTTGACTTGACCAATCAACAACAAGTTGAACTTAAACATGAATAAAATAACTTGGAACTTGGATATGAATGGGATTTAGCAAGGAATTAAAATTCAACATTCAAGATGTCATTAATGGATCTTAAGAATGACACATAAAAAAATAATAAATGAGAAAAGACTCATCCATTTTGGCATTGATTATTTGAACAATGAGGAGTAAATCATAATGACCGTGTCAATCATTCTCATGAGAAGAATGAATGTAAATATGGTAAATGATGAAAGCATTCAATGCACTACGGGTAGGGACTTGAGGATTATGCTCGTAGAAATCTTGAAAATGGTCATTCCAAATGCATACAATGATTCATTCGTGAGTGGTGCAATGATATGCTCATAAGTAAAGCTTGGAGATCTAATATCTCTACAAGACATAGTGAGTATGAAAGCCGATGATAATTATCTATATTATTGGCAATGAAACTGTGGTAAGTATACTTATCTATCCACTACAAGGAGAAAGAAATATTGACATTGGAGAGCTTAGAGAATGGTGATTATTTGCAACTTCTCAACGACCATGCATTTGTTAATGTGGGAAACCATAATCTTCTTTATGACAAATTATAGCTTATTGCTAGAGCGATAATCAAGAAGTTTTCAGAACCTCCATTGACGACAAAAGTTATAACGCCATCATCGATCGATATAAAAACACCTAATAACTCTTATGAAAGATATATCAGATACCTAATATGCCGATTCCTTGCGAATGAGGGGTGGTTAAACTACATCAAATGTAAGCATTTATAATTTGTCGAATTATTGTCTGGCATATAAGAAACATATTACTTACAAGCGAATATAAGGAAAATTGTAGCAAATGTAAACCTACATTGAATATTGATGATAGATGTCACAGACATAAGGTAATCTCCTACGAACATACTTAGGTGATAAATGCAACACCTTATGACACACATCGATACCCCATAAATAGAAACATTCAATGATACTGTAGAAGGCCCATTTCACATTTAACGCACCAGTCATAACCAGGAGAGTCCGATATGAAGTAAAAATGACAAGTTGTTAATTCAAGGCAATGGTTACTAATGTCAAGGTACTGGACATCGGTAAGAATACAATCACCCAAGATTGAAATGATTGATTCTTTATTTAAGCCAACTATAGAAAATGATGATGATGACTTATTAATTCTTATACAATTCTAGGAAGAGAAAGCCATGTCAAATCGTTATGGAGTGAATCTTAGTTCAACTAGATTTTGAACATTGAGTTTGATAAAATTATTGAGACTTGCATGTTTCTTAATGAATAATGAGTGTGCATCCAATATACCTCCTACGAACAAATATTGAAGTACTACGATAATCACAAACTTCTACGACCTGTTACAGAGGACCTGTCAAATATCCCAAAATGCCCCCACACATGCACCGTAATTTGTATGCACATAGGTATATAGAAGGACATGTATAATCACAACCCGTATGAGCCCCAGCGAGCGAGTTGTAGGAAAACATGTAACGTCTAGGGATGTTGTATGGGTCAATAAATTTTAACCCGAACCTCCTAAACAGATAAATAGGAGTCGATAAGGTTATCAAATAATTATAAAATGCCCCCAAACACTCGCATGGCTCCAGCGAACATGTTTTGGATATGCACGTGATGTATAGGGATGCTGCGCGGGTCAATAAGTAGATGTAGTTTGAATCCGATCCTTCTATATGGATAGCTAGGAGTCAACACGACTTGAATTATCAAACAAATATACTGTTAGGGTGTCGCACTTAATATCTATTTTATACATTCATATAAGGCCTTCAAGGCTTATGAACAAAGAAATTCATCAATAAAGACATGAAGCCTACGAAACCCGATCCTCTATCAATATCTCGACAGAGTTGATAAGGTTCAACCATGAATGGAAATGACCCCAAAATATCTCGATGATGATCATATTGAATACAAATCTCAACAGAAGGGGTCTATTTCAAATATTTCAAAAATGTCATCCCAAATATTCACAAAGTCCAAAATCCCAAAAAATCATTCAAATCTAAAATATTTAAAACTAATATTCAACCATCAAATCACTCAAAGCAAAATCCATCCATCTTCCTCAACAATTTATTGGGGTGAACAAATTAAAATTTACTTTAGCTCACACAGAGCTAATGTCTAGTCAAAAATATCACTAGGATCCATTCTCTAATAATCTTCTACCAATAAGGACGTGGTACGTGTCCTTTGACCAGTGGTTTTACCACCAAATGGCGCTAGAGAATAAATGGTTATGACCCAGTGCCCTCTGAACTGAGTGATTTTGCTGTCAAATGGCACCACTAAATTACGGTTATGGTTTGAGCCAATACGTTCCTTAGTGACATCAAATCATTGAGATATGAATCAATAGGATATAATCGATAGGGTATAAATTCCTTTGTTAGCTAAGGTGGATTCAAAATTTTCCCCTTAGATAAACATCCACCCCAGATATATAAAGTACCCTTACTCGAAGCAACCCATGGCTGTCGATACGGATCCTTCTGTCAGGTTGGATTAACTACCTCCTCTGATTAAGTAGACCAAGGACCACGATGGCCCGAGATGATGGAACCATAGGATCTCTATCGGGTCCATTATTCATTCCCCAATCATTCAAATTTAAAAAATCAATTTTTCAACATCCAATCCTATGCTACCACTATACGCCTGATACTATGTATCTCTACGTATCTAATCGATAACTAGCCTTAATCAAAAGTTCTCTCTCATTATCTAGAGGGGTAATTACTATAGGGCCTTGTGTCTATAGGAAACCAAAACTCAGATCATAAAGTCCTTGTAAAACGAGGGTGAAATCTCTAGGTTGTGTATTATCTATAAACTCATCTGCCTTCCCAAAATTTACCCCATAACTTAATTCGTTAAAATTCCCCTAAAGAAAAGTAGTGGGGGAGGCCGGGGCCAAATTTTTAATGCCCACAGATTTCTTGCAACTCCGCAAGGGTTTGGTTTCTCTTTTTATCTTTGGCTAGTCGTCTCAGCACTATAATAGATGGCAAATCAATATGAGCGTAAAATTCTAAATTTTTTCAAAATGATCATTTAAAGAATTAAATATTTAAATATTATAATAATAATCATTCAACAAATTCATTGAGATAACATATTTGGTAGGGTTTTAAAATTTATTTTAATTATTTGCTAATGTTATATACTTTTATTTTATGTTCTTTGTAAGTCTCTACATTTTGAAAGTGTGGGGTGATATATCAATTGTTGATAACTAACTCTTACCTTTCATTTATCTAGATAGATCTATAGAACACCTCATTCACCGTACAACTGGGATGTAGCGCCAACATTCTACTAGAAAATGCGATTATTAATACTGGAAATACTGGAGTTACCTTCTAGTTTGGTAGCCTCAACTACTCTGCAGTTGCTCTAAGGACTGCCTTCATTCTTGTGAATGATGCAAATATTGAAAGGTCCAGAAGGAGACTCCATCTTGCCGGAGCTCCTACCCATCGCACTCAACTACCAGCACAACAACCCAATACTAAAGATGCTACATGCCGGATCTGTCTGCCAGCGTCGTAGACTATTGATGTTGCTAAAAATCCTTGTAAGATATTTTCTATGTTTGAATGAATATTATAGTCAGAGACCCCTACCACCAAAAGAATTATTACTGATGAGAGGATTTCAATAGTGGCTACAAACACCAAAATTCTACAAATCGGGTTACCTACACCTAGGAAGAATAACCACGAAGCTTCCTAATCTAGCAAAAAATTGACAAGAAGACAAAGCAAGAGGATGAATGCTCTACTTCGAGCTCAGCAATAACAACTTCCTATCAACCCATCCAACCTCCCGGCCCAAGACCCTGACAAGAGAAATAGCTCCGCTGGTGAGCTTAATATATCATTTTGGGACCAACAGCTTGAAGTCCCAGTTCCACTTAAGAGGAAGGAGCCTGAAACTCTCTTGGCTCGGGTCTACAGGGGATTGAAAATAGTGAAATAGAGAGGATTGAAGAAGAGAAAGTACCAGCAGCCATTAATAGTCGAAACTTGAAGGACTCCACCAAGAGAATGGTTATCTGTTGCGGTGGAGAGTAAAGTAAGACAACATATCCCACGTGATGATCTTCAGGGTGTAACAACTAAACTGCATGTTTGGGAATCCATCGCCGAAAGTTCTCGGTGGAAAGGAAAGCAAATCTGGAGGTCAAAGCCTAAAAAATAAGATAGAGAAGATATAAGAGAATGGATTATCAACTTGGGCATGACATTCGGTGCGGCTTCCCAGAGATCTGCCCCCAACAACAAATAATGTCAGAAATGGGTCCCAAGTGAAAGTTCGTTAGGGATGTTAGGCCCTATGAACTAGTCCCGAGGCTAACCAAGAGGGGGGTGAATTGGTATTTTTAAAAATTCTTTAAAACCAAGAATAAATATCACAAACCAAAATCACCACGGAAAAACAAGTGCGAAAATTAAATTACGGAAACAGTAAAAAGAACACAAGGTTTTATAGTGGTTCGGTCAACTTGACCTACATCCACTCCCCGGAGGCGCCCTCCGAGTATTGCACTACCAATGTGACTATCCTTTAGCCCCCATAGTTAAGCGAAGAAGTCCTTACAAAACACCTCCTTTTTGCCACACCCGGCAAGGCAGAGAACCCAACTCCTTTTGCTTCCTCTTGAAGCAGGCAGAGAACCTCAATCGATTGCTGAAGCTTACCTCTCCTAACCCTTCTAAGGACAAGAGACTCTAGGGAAGAAGAAGTGGAACAATGCTTGGAGCAACCCTTGTGAACTCCCTCACAAGCTGCCCCTCACAAGATCCTCTCTCTCTCTCATTTAAGTTTTCTCAGGTCAAGACAGCAGCCAAATATCTTCAAAAATGTTGAACAAGAGCTCTTAAATAGAAGAGCTTCAAAGGAGCTCAATAATTATAAGTTGCTGACTTTATCGTCTAGGACGATGATAATATCATCCTGTACGATCAGTTCAAAACACATACGATCGGCCAGAACATCGCCCTGAAGATGATCTGGATGATTGAAAATTGGCTTGATCGTCCAGGCTGATCTTACAATCATCCCGGCCGATCAGTTCAAATCAGAGAAAAATCGTCTAGAGCATCGCTCTGAAATTGAGCTGGCCGATAGTTATCGTCCAGGAGTAACTAAGGGTTTTTTAATAGATTGTCCTGGCCGATCCTACGATCATCCGGGACGATGTGATAGTATCAATCATCCTTAATTACTTCCTTGATTCCTGGATCAATTTAGGCATAATTGTGTAATATCATCTAGGCCGATCTCACGATCATCCTGGCCGATTGCCAAAAATATAGAATACCTAAATAGATCATGGTGGCTATTTCTTTCTGCTTTGAGCATATCGTCCTGTCTGATAAATTTATCGTCCAGGACGATCAGTTAATTACGGCTTCCTTAACTAAGAAATTCTGATTAGAACTTCTGTTTGAACTCGATCGTCCAGGACGATATAAATATCATCCGGGACGATGTGAGTAAAAACACAAATTCTAAATCTCTCAAGTATGTGTGTGTAGGGTTACTTAACATCAGTCACTTCAAACATTTAAAATTGACTCAAGAAAGGGAAAAAAGAAAATTACAGACTGACTCAACCATAATTTACCCAGTCTTGAGCTGATTCCGATTTCCGTCCGATCTTTGAGTCCTGAAAATTTAGTAGAGAAAAGGCAGTCGTATTGTTCGCTATCATCAAAACTATAATTCATGAAACCAAATCTGCAACACCAAGGAAGGCCCACAATGACGCCCACTCTGACGGTTGATACCTTGGAGAATCCTCCAGGAGATCCCATCATTCACCAACCCTTCTAAAGGAAAAATTTTAACTTTAACCGTAGCCCGCTAGTCAAAGAAATATTTCTCCCGAATCAAGAACCAGAGATGAAGTGGCGTCGCCACTCAGAGATCTGAGTACTAGACGAGGAAGGAAATTGGGGTGGTTTATATGGTAAGTTACATCGATGATGATGATGGTGGTGAAGAAGATGATCAAGCACTTAGAAAAATACAATAATGTTATTATTGGGCTGTGTCCGTTGCCAACAAAAGTAGCCACCCTTCAAAGGAAGAAGAGGAAGATGAAGTTCAAGAAAATGCCTTTGCTGCCAAAAATATAATGCTCGCAGACATGCGAAACCAAATGAGACATCAAATGAAGGCAAATAATAGAGAAATCTTTCAATTAAATGGGAAGATGACTGAGATGATGGCTCAGATGGGGGAAATGATGTAGATGATGCAAAGAACTGTCGTTATTTGTGTCATGCCTAATATTCATGTCGATCCTCCAAACTTTGAAATGCCTCAAATCTTAGGAGTACGGGGCGCTCCTGAAGATAGTAATGAAGTCAATAATTTTACCCGCCAACCCACTCCGTAGAGCATTGCAAGTACATCTGAGTCTGTAATGGTTACACAGCTCGAGGGAATCATCATTGAGAAAATTAAGGCTATTATAGTTGTTGATTAGGCGAAGAAACTGATGGGCAAGGGTCGCCCATATCCTGCTGAGTATGATTAGGTGCCATATCCAAAAGAATATTTTATACCAAAGCTCAACAATTTTAATGGTAACAACAATCCCAGACAGCACTTAGCACAATTTAAAGCCACTTATAAGAACGTATGAGGCAATGACGCTCTACACTTTCGACAGTTCATCAATAGTTTAACAGCAGCTGCTTTTGAATGGTATGCTGAACTATCAAATGACTCTGTGAAAATATTCGTAGAATTAGAAGCTATGTTTGTTAAGAGGTTTTCTAGCACGACCGAAAAGATCACCTTCATCGACCTCGCTTAGACAAGTAGAATAGAGAGGAGTCAGTGTCAAAATATATCATTCGCCGGCATAACCTAAGTATGAAATGTGAACAATAACTTGAAGAAGAACATGTTGAGAAATTACTAATGGGAAATATCGATGATAAGATTCAACCATTCCTATGCATTGCTACCATCACCACATTTCAAGATTTGTTGGACAGAGTGGCAAAGTTTGAAAAGTTAAATTTGTCAAGATTAGAAAACCACTCTGATAAGCCCAAGAAGGCTAAAGCCTCATGTGTTATAAGAGGTGAGGCTAACTCCACATTTTTCTCCAGAGCTAATAAGAAAAAATAAGTAGTTTATAATGCGGACAAAGGCTAGAAATTGATGCAATATGAAGAAAAGCCTAAACAAGTCTATAACCTTAACCTCCAACCAAAGCTAATACTTGGGGGGAATGATAGTCCACGAACCTTCAAAGGTGGAGAGGAATGCCCAAGGCTAGCTAAGAGAACTTGTGATAGAATGTTTCCATCCCTCAAAGAAAAGATGAATAAATAATATTCATTAAAGAGATAAAGTGTTGCCAAGTTATTTCGACAAGCATTAAAAGCAAGCTTAGACCTGCTAGTGTGCAAGAGGCCCAAAGAGTCGAAATATAATGGTGACCCAAGTTATTGCTCATATCATCAGGTAATCAGTCATCCTATTAAAGATTGGTACATTTTTAAGGATTAGTTGAAGATAAAACATTGAAGAGGAGAGCTCACATTATCGGACAATGTGTTAACTCATCCTAGAAAAGAATCAAGTCGGGTGGTTACGTCATCTTCAATACCCCTGGTTGAAGAAAGAGCAAAGGAAAAGAAGCTGAAACAAGAAGAGAAGTGGGAGACTGCAATCTCCAAGAAGATAGTGAAAATGTTGAAACAGCTTGAAGGAGTTCCGGGTGTGAAGTATAAATCTTCTTCTGAGTTAATGCTAGATTTGAAGGCTCTGTCTATAACATGAGCATCTACTTCTAAATAATTTTCAACCAAGATGGATCTTCAAGGTATGTAAATGTGAGATCTGCTAAAAAGAAGACCAAGCTAAAGAAGCCCATTGAGAAAAAGATTGGAACTCAAAGAGTTATTGACAGTTTAGATAAATATTACCAAACTGTGAGACAACCTATTAAGCTCGTTGCCTTCATGTCATAGCTTAAAATAAATGAAACCAAAGAAGTTAATGAGGATTATCTTTTGGTATAAGTATATCAGGTCATCTTAGTGGCTCTAAATATAGTTATAAAAGAAAAATGCACTGATGAGGTAGCCTCTGAATCCTATATGATGTTATCATTGATGGATTACAGTTCGGAGGAGGATTTGTATTTTTCAAAGGCAGATGAGTCAGACCCCAACATAGCATCGTAGATGGGACATGTAAACCTTGGTGGTGAGTCTGAATCAATAAATGAATCCCTAGACACAATAATGGCTAACACTGAAGAAAATGCATCATTAAATGAGTTTGAGCCAGAGGAGATTATTCAAGTGCAGCTAAGAAGTGGTAAGCCACCTCCATCGAAGAAAGTGATCTCCAATAAAGATAAGGGGAAAGAGATAGTTGTCAACGAAGATATCATCCCTAAGGACTCCAAGAAGAAAGATCTTTCAGCTAAGGGGATAGATTATAATCTCTTATCCCATCTAAAGAAAATCCTAACACAACTTATTATATACAATGCTCTTTTAATATCTAAGGACCTTCAGGAGACTTTTATTCAGGCTCTCAAGGACCCCGAAAGGTATGAGGCATATTTTACTGAGCGTAATATAACTGAAGTTCTACAAGCTCATAATGAGCTATTCATCACCTTCACTGAAGTGGATATGATACTCGGAACGGTAGATCATAACCGCCCTCTATATGTCATTGTAGAAAATGATGGGATGATAATCAGCTGAATCCTAATCGATCCAGGGTCCTCTATAAATCTAATAAGCTTGAAAGTATTAAGATCATAATGCCTCGATGTAAAATACCTCGGGCTAGATAAGATGATGGTACATGACTTTAACAAGAAGGGGCAGAAGTCGCTATGATTGTTTACGCTCTCCCTCATATTTGGAGAACTTCATACATATGCCAAATTTCATTTGATTGATGTAGATATCATATTTAAGGAACTTTTAGGTTGTCCATGGTTGCATAAGTATGATATTGTCTCGTCGACACTATACTAATGCATGAAGTACTTCAGATATGGAGAAGAATTCATGATATCTAGTAAAATTTAACCATTTATAGTCCATGAAGTAACAATCTATAAAGATACCAAATACTTCATTCCAATGAAGCTGAAGTTGTCGAACTCTCTTGAGGCCCAAACATCATATCCAGAAATTAAAAAGCAACCTAAATAAGAAAGCAAAAGAAGTAAGTAGGGAGAAAGAATGAAACACCTACTTTTCCCAAAGCACCAACCATTCCTAAAGAAAGAAAACATGTGCCTCATCTATGGAGTGATACAGATGAAGATGATGTCACCCTTATAAAATCCCAGAGGGTATGCCATTCAACGGACAAATAGAGTAGGGAGGTTGAATATTCAAATAATGATTATGACTATGACTCTATCTATATTAATATTTATAGGTCGTATTCTCTAGAAGAGTAGGCAGCCTGTCGATCTTAGATAGTGTACTCATAGTCACGCATTCACCTATAACACATCAAAGAAATCATTCTATGAGAGGTGCATAATGTCGAAGAGCTCATAACATTTTATGTACATCCCCTAAGAAAAAGGGTTGGGCCAGCGAGTCTATTTTACTCAATTGGAAAGCACAAGGAAGGAAATCGTGACTAGTTTCGTGTGCTTGTTGATTCCAGGGAATTAGTACATACGAGATTTCCCAAGTATAATACCAGAGATATCTAAATAATATTATGGGCATGAGGTAAAACTCATTCCTCTAAACAACAAGTTTATTTTTTCTTGAGCCTCTGGTATAAAAAAAATCCATACTCATTAAAGAAAAAGGATATTTTTGTAAAAAAAAAAGGTCTAAGATTTATCAAACGTGAGTACTCCCGAAAGAAGATTTGCCGAGCAATCACATGCGGGGAAATTAAATCTGATGACGATGGTGATGAGGAGGTATACGAACATAACACATATGATGATCAACCCATAAGAAGAACTAGAAGATGGTGGACAAATAGTCACTATGGATTTACTAAAGGAAGTCAACTTTGGAACTGAGGAGGACCCTCGCCTAACATTTTTTAATTCTCTCCTACTTAAGGAGCAAAATATAAGAAATAAAAAAATTTCTCTGTGAATACAGGGTCTGCTTTGCCTGGACGTATACTAAGATGTCTGGCTTATCTCCTGATTTGATAGTTCATATATTTGCTATCAAACCAGATATGGCACTCATTAAATAAGCTCCAAGGAGAATGAGATTAGAGATTGAAGAACAGGTGATTGTAGAAACAAAGAAGCCAGCTTTATTCAAGAAGAAAAATATGTTGACTAGATCGCCAATATCATCCTTGTCAAGAAGAATAAAGGTTAGATTCATATATGAATCGATATTAGGGACCTCAATAAAGCATGCCCAAAGGATGACTTTCCACTCCCGATGTTAGAGCTATCAGTGGATAATACTTTCAACTACGATATGTTCTCATTTATGGACGGATCATCGGGATATAATCAAATTAAGATGGCTCCTAAAGATGAAAAGTACACATCATTCAGAATGCTCATCTACATATTTTGTTACACGGTTATGTCCTTCAGCCTGAAGAATGTTGGTGCCACCTACCAGCGGGCAATGACACATATCTTTGATGAATTAATACATCAAAAGGTAGAGTGTTATGCAGAAGACTTGGTTATTAAGAGCATGGACTGTAAGGATCGCTTAAATGACCCGAGGATCGTATTTGAGAGGATCATAAAGTTTGATATGAAGATGAACCCTCTTAAATGAGCCTTTGGTGACACTTCCGGTAAATTCCTGAGCTACGTTGTCCCCCACCGAGGAATCGAGATCGACCCCAATAAAATCAAAGCAATCATGGAGATGCCGCCTCCCAAAAATCTTCGCCAACTTCGCTCTTTGCAATGATAATTGACTTTTATTCGGTGATTCATATCAAATCTATTGGGTATATAGGTGCCATCCATTCTCCAAATTATTATAGAAAAAATAATAAAGTTGAGTTTTACTATATACATTCGTAAAAGATGAGATGCTTATATCTTTTCTTAAATAAAGTATTAACAATTATAAAATTATAAACTAGAGCAAAATCTAATAAGAACCTACCATCTTTATTAGTTGTTTCAAACATATAGCCTCTATGAATACTTTTAAAATGTTCAATCACTTTTATTATGTTAATTTAAATATCCTCTAATAAAAACTCTTTCTTCAAGTGGTATTCATTGTATTAATTATTTTATGTTATTTCAAAATTTTAATTTTGAACATATTTACACACATATTTAAGCATAACCTCTTAGCATTAGCCATAATAATTATAGCTATAATTCTTTTATCATTTTTATTAATTTCCACAATATCCTTCAAATTATTATCTATATTACATCTACATCATTTTTAGTATGACTCCCACATGAGCATCATAGTTTAAATTTTAATTTATCAATCTCCTTAGTCTTCTCTCCAACCCATTTAATTTCCTGAATTCATAAAATATTTATCTTCCGTGAATCATAATATCTATTAATTTTATTATTTTATCTATAATAGAACTTGTATTATAAGTTCTTATCACAACTCTAATTTTATGGACTAACTTCTTTTCCCACATCCATCTATGATGTGAGAACCCTTGCTTATTAGCCTAAATGTTCCAACAAAGCACTTCTTCAACACTTTGCCTACATCCATCTATGTGTGTAAGTTTGCCTCAATTAGCCAAAATATTCCAAAACAAAATTATTAGACACATGTAACATGAGTTTCGTGCAAGTTAACATGTTCTACACATGTTTGATATGACAGGCTTCACTATTATAGAATATTGGTTATCATAAATAGAGGCTCTTGTTTATGTGGACTACTCAAATAATAATGAAAAAGGTCAATTAAGTTAATGTTCTTTTCAAGAAAAAAAATTTCCATGCATTTCATGTCATAATTCATTTAGGACGTAATTTCATATATTTTTGGAGATAAAATTTGATGATTTATTAGATTTTTTTTTTTAATTATATTGGTTGTATTGATTAGAGAGAGCAGATGATTTGATCGCATAAAATATCGGCCTTCTTATGACCTTGTTAGGAGATGAAATGTTTTAGATATGGTCTATTTTAATTAAGAAAGATATAGATAATCCTAAAAGATTTGATTAGAAAAAATTATAATAATTTTTTATTAGTTTTAAATGAGAATTTGACTAGCTATTTATTAAATAATAAAAGAGCATGTCTATGAATATAAATAACCAAATGAGCCCATTTTCAAATTTCTTTCTTTTTATATCAGAATTTAATTATTTATTTAAATTTATTTAATTATTTAAGTAAAAATATAAATAAATATTATATGAATGAATACGAATATAAATCAAAATTTTAATAAGTTTATAATAAAAATTAGGAGTTATATTATTTTCTTTTTTATCCTTTTTAACCGATCAAAGGAAGGGTGAGAGAGAAAGGATCTTTGTGTGGCATACAATTTTGTCTCAAAAAAGCACTTCTTCAACACTTTGAAAAAGCAGTATTTGATGCTTTTGAGCCGTTCATTTTCCTTACCTTACTTTTATTCATTTTTAAATGTATGATTAGCGGATGAGTCTTCTTATTCTATCCAACCGGAAGCAGTCTTCGTCACCTTTATTAACAAGTTGACAATGGATGAGACTTCCAAAATCAAAAGATTTATTGTTTTGGAGAGATATTTATAACAATTAAGATAAAATTTAAACACACGCAACACATACATAAGCTTCAAATCTAAGATCTCTTAATTGGGGGAGATTATTTTGTACGGTGTCCGAATGTGTACGGAAGTCAATCCGGTTGTGCCACGTCATTCAAAGCATTGTGCATTAAGTGCGTGACGCATCAAGATTGGCCTTCGGATGTGTCCGAATACCGCACATAATAATTTTTCCTTAATTGGTAGCTAAAGTTTCAAACTAACATATCAAAATAAACTGTGTAAAATAATAATTTTCACTATCATCACCTAACATGCATGTTCTCATGAAAAATAAATCATTATATCGGTATTAATTTATTTTATATTTATATTTTATTTTCATATATCATATATTATTCTTTGATATAATTCGTTATTGGTATAATAATTTAGTTGTATTATCTAGTAATTTCATTTTATTTAACTTTTAAATTTATTTATTTATATCATTATTTAATTGCATTGATGCATAGTATTTAACCTATGAAAGTAAGGGCATATATATATAAAATAAATTAATATCATTTTGACATAACGCATGGGTAAACAAGGAGATTTTATGATGCTGAGGTCTCATCAGATTAGAGAAGATGGGGGCAGGGGGTATAATATAAAAATTGAAATTATTTAATGCTATTTGTAAATCATAATTATGGGATATTTATGAATAATTCAATTTATTTATTTAAATTGTTGATAGTATCAAAGATATTCTTTTGCATGAAATAAAAAATGTAAAAAAAAAAAATTTATTTAATTGCAATCTTACAAATTTAAGCCTATCGAGGTGTTTCAAAATTTTATTTTATAATTTCCAAACAATCTCATATTCTTTTTAAATTTTTGCTAATAGGATAATTTTATTTATTATTTTTTTTCTTTTTTGAATTTACCAATCCGAAGAGTTCAACAAGCTTTTAAAATTATGAATCAAAACATATGTGTCCACAATTTGTTATTTTGCATCAGCTTTCAGAAGTAAGACAACTGATGGTAAATAACATTCAATTTTATTTATTTTATGGGACTCAAAGCGAATTTAAACTCATTTTTACTAATTTGAAGCCTTAATTTATGAACTTTGGGGTAGAATTTGGAGCTCTTTTTGTTTCAATAGTGGGTAGCCCAATGATACCTTTCTTGGGATGATGAGTAGATGATCATGAGTATAAATTATTACGGGTTCATAGAAGTGTTCGAACATGGGCTTTTAGTGGGAGAAATTATTAAGTGCGGACGTCGAATGCATCCAACGCTAATGAGGAGACATCACATCATCTAGTGTACAGTGTATTACATGATGTGGCGCATCCTCATTCGCGTCCGGACGTATTCGGAGTCCGCACATAATAAACTCTCCTTTAATGAGGAGGAGACCCTCAACCACCACGTCGTAGCTCAGTACAATTATTTTTTTAGAATATATCTTCTTTTTGTTGAAAATTTGTTGTATCCAATAAGGAAACAATGTTCTATGAAATAAAAATAGACTCCTTTAGTGTTGAGAGAGAAAGGAATGCAATTCTTCAAATATTTAAAAATATTTTATTATGTAGTAACATGCTTAGTTTTAATCAAAAGGATTTAATTTGAGGAATTAGGTTAGCTAATTGTTAGTCAAAAATATTCAAGGAAGACAATTATGGGTGCTAAGCAAGATTTAAGCTTTTTTATGTTATTTTCAAGCTTGATAATTTTTATTGATTTCATAATTCAATTTTGATTTTAGTTTTATTCATTATTTTGCTATGAAACTATTAAAATATTTAACTTATAAAGCAAAGATGAGTATTTAATTGAAGTTCAAGTCATAGAATGTAATTTTTATGCCACCTTATTTATTGAGCTATAATACAATTTTGATGATAGCTTAAAGTTTTATTTCAAATAAAATCATCAGATGGAGTAGAAGAGCTTTACACAAGACCTGAGAAGTTGTGTTGAGTAGTCAGAGATGTTTTTCCTGTGTGAGAGACCTATACAAAGGGAGAAGTATCTCCTTGCTTGTAAGATAGTCCAAACTACTTATGAGAGGGAGAGGAGGTGAGGTTGAGGGAAAGTTTTCTTCATAGAGTCAAGGGGTATGAAGAAGTTGCATGGTTGTTCCTTTTAGCTTGCACCTTGTGTCATTTGTATTATGGTTTTAGAGGTCTTAGAGAATGGTTCTAGGAAGAAGTGTTTCGGATAAAGACTTTACTAGTTGAGAAGGCTAAGGCATCAATATTTCCACTATTATGAGGGGTAGGAGTTCTAGGAAGAAGTCTTCAGGAGAAAGACTTTACTAGTTGAGAAGGCCAAGGGATCAGTATTTCCACCATTATGAGGAGTAGAAGGAGGGATTAGCTTCTCCACCATTGCATGGAGAAAAAGGAGGGAGCAACATCTCCACCATGTGGAGTAGGAGGAATTGTCATCTCTTCTATTGTGAGGAGCATAAGGAGATAGTGACATCTCTACCATGTTGGGAGATTGAAAAAAGGAGATTCTTTGGGATAAAAGAGTTTGTAAAGGTCATTCTCCGCCTAGTATGGGAGAAGGGCCACTCTGCCTAGCTGACTGTTAAACGAGCATGCTATAGTGGAATACCTGAAGGGAAGGACTTTTGGGAGTGGACATAGGTCAATTTTGGCTAGATCACTATAAAAATCTAGTTTGCGTTTCTTTTCTTTTCCTTCATTTACTTTCTTGCATTTTGGTTTACATTACATACCTTTGTGAAAATTGTGGTTGTTGAATCTTTGGTTAAGTTCTTGCATTAAGTTTAAAAATTTACAAAAAAAAAAAAAGGTATAGAGTTTAAAACCAAATTTATGTTTTGTTTTTTCATGCTTGAAATATTTTATTTTCTTAAGCTTTTGTATAATACTCTGCTTCTAAGAGAAATTTTCTTAAATACCCATTCATCCCCCCTCTTGGTGTGCCATAACACTTTCAAAGAACTGTTAAAATGATTAATATCTCCGTCTAAATAAAGTTTCAGTCTCCATTCATTAACTTAAAATTTTAGGTAGTTTTATTATCCTTTATATTAATAACTCTATAAGGATACATTTTTATAACAGTGAATGAGCCTGACCATCTGGACTTAAGCTTCCCAAGAAATAACTTTAATCATGAATTATACAACAATACTTCCTACCCATACTCAAATTCTTTCTTGATGAGCTTACGATCATGCCACTTTCAAACTTGTTCTTTATATAAGTTGGCATTCTTGTAGACATCATTTCTAAATTCTTTCAATTCATTCAGTTGTATAAGCTTTTTCAGTTAAACATCCTTAAGGTTGTCATTTAGTTATTTTTCTGCCAAATAAGCTTTATACTCTAATTCTAGAGGCTAATGAAGAGCTTTTTCCAAAAATTAACTTATGGGGAGAGATTCCAATTGGGATTTTCTAAGCAGTCTTATAAGCTCATAGGGCATCATCCAATCTAGGTGACCAATCTTTTCTATTTGGACTCATAGTTTCCTCTCTAAAATTCTCTTAATATCCAATTTACTTATCTTTCCTTGACCACTTGTTTGGATATGATAAGAAGTTGCTACTCTATGCTTAATTTAAAATATTGAAATTAGGTTTTATATTCTCTTGTTACGAAAAAGGTATCCCCATCACGTATGATGACTTTACGCACCCCAAATCTTGAAAATATATATTTATTTTAAAATTTAATTACTATGTAAGCATCAATTTTAGGAACTGTTATTCCTTCCATACACTTTGAGAAATAATCAGCTGCTATCAAAATATATTAAATACCAAAAGATTGAACGAATGGACTAATGAAGTTTAATCCCCAAACATAAACAATTTTAACTTCAAGTGCGTAACTAAGGGGAATTTAATCTCTTTTAGAAATATTTCCTATCCTCTAGCATCTATCATACTATTTAACATAATCATTTATATCCTTAAATAAGGTAGGCTAATAAAATCTAGATTAAAAGATAATAGAAGTAGTTTTAAATCCTTCAAAATGCCTCCATAATTAGAATCATGACATTGACTAATTATTGGGTGAAGCCTCCTATTAACACTTTTAAATTGGAAAATGGTGGATTCTTTGGATTTTATCTCGGGTTCGCGGTCTTTCTGCACCGATAGGCATGGTGGTGCCTGACCGTCGGCAACTTTTTGCTGGCAAAATTGCTCATTAGATTGATAAGCATAGATCGGATGCTGTTGTTTACCCTTCTGGTAGACTCCGTTCCAATCTGACGATACGTGATGGTGATGGAGATGGGAATCATATGCGTAAAGATATTGCTATTGATGGAAAAGGTAAAGGCCTATTCTAAGGCCGCATCTAAACCTGATTCTGGTGTGAATCTTGGTCTTGTTTCGGTTCCTTCTTCTGATGAAATCCCGAAGATCCAAGAAGATTTCGCTCAAATTCTTGAGAGCGGAATCTCGAATATCAGGTTTGGAAGCATTGTTGAGAACAAAGATGATGTTCCTATTAACATAGAAAATCCAGTTATCAAAGATAGGTTCGTTTTTGCCTGGAAAAAAACGCAGCACATCAAGCTGGATTTTAACCTGGACAACAGGGTTTTGTCGGAGGATGGTTTGGCGGTTAAACTTAATGTTGAGCGGGAAATTTCCAATTCACAAGTTTTGAAGAATTCTCTTGTGATTAAGGTGTTAGGGAGTGGAATTCCTTTTTCTGTATGTAGCCTGGAGCTCCGCAGGCAGTGGGGAAAATTTGGGAAGTTTCATTTAACAACTCTCGGACTAGATTGGATACTATGTTCCTTCGACAGTGTTGAATCAATGGAGGAGGTCCTGAATGGTGGACCTTGGTATATTGGAAATCCTATCATTGGCATGGACAAATGGTCTACTTCTTTCTCACCGGAATCCTTAAAGGGTATATCTGCACCTGTATGGATTAGATTTCCGTTTTTACCTATGAGCTGTTGGGATGAGGAAAATATTGCTCATATTTCCTCAATGATCGGAACACCTCTGTTTCTTGACGGAAACTCCTTTAAATGGCGAAAGAGAGAATACGCACGTGTTTGTGTTCGTATAAATCTTGCTAACAAGCTGCCTAAGGGAGTTTGGATTGAAGGAATTCTAGGAAGAACTTTTCAAAAGGTAAAATATGAGAAGATGACCTCTCTGTGCTATCATTGTGGAATGGTAGGACATAGCAAATCTCATTGTCCAGAAATTCAAAGACAGGAACGGATTGTGAATAACCAAGTGAAGGAGACCGATAACAGTATTGCTGAACAAGCTCTAAAGGCCAATAGTGATGACGAGTATGGGCCTCGGATCCATGCTAAACTCAGAACCAGAAGATTCATGAATGTGAGAAACTATGAAGAAAAGAGCATCCAGACGAAGCAGATATTCAGAGCTGTTTCTACTTCTGTTCAAAAGGTAGCAGAGACTTTGCATGAATCAAAAATAGAACACAAGAATTCTGATGACCTGCAGGAGATCTCGAAAGACCACATTGAAGAGAACTTGCTGGACAACACGGTTTCTATAAAGGAACATCAAGGAGTGGATATTGGTGTTAATAATAAATTTCAAATCTTAATGGAAGAAATTGAGGAGGGAGAAGTTATTGAAACGGATGATACAAAAGAAGACGTCATAACTGAAGACTCTCTTGAAATGTATCTTGTTCCTGTGAGCCAGCCGAATAGTCCTGACAGAACGTCTGAGACAGGAGATCAGTTATTGAATGGCAGTAAATTCAAATTGGCAAAGGAAGTGAAATCTTTATGCCCGGTTGAAGCTAAACAGAGGAAGAGGAAAGGAGAAAGTAAAGGTGGTAAGAAGGCTGGGGATTCTTCCCCTCCTGCTTATTAATGTCTTAATTTATTTTTTGGAACTGTAGGGGGGCTAAAACGAGGGAGGCCTCCCTGTATCTTAAGGAAATTGTAAAGGATAATGGTGGGTTTTTTGTTGGCTTAACGGAGACAAAGCTATCAAATATTGATAGAAGAGATGTCAATTTGCTTATTGGGAATAGTTGGGATTTTTTTCATCATCCCGCTGAAGGAACCTCTGGTGGCATTCTGGTTCTGTGGGACACAAATGTTGTATCCTTTGAAGTCATGGAACATTCTTCTTAAGTTATAATGGGTGTTCTAACCAGTACTTCAATGGGTGTGTGGAATGTGGCTACGGTTTATGGTGGTAGAAACTTCTATACTAGAAGATCAATGTGGGAGACTCTTGAAAGATGTATGCCCTCTGATGTACCGGCAATTATTGGAGGTGATTTAAATTGCATCATCTCTAAGGATGATAAAAGAGGTGGTAAGAAGTTCTATTTCTCGAGAGGATCTAAGGAGATGAAATGTTACATGTCAAATAATGATGTCCATGAAATTTCTTTCGTTGGACCAAGATTCACATGGTGCAATAACAAGGAAGGTGCAGCCAGAATTTGGGAGAGATTAGATAGATGCTTGATGAACTCTGCTGCTTTGCAGAAATCTCCGATGGCTTTGGTTTGACATCTCCCAAGGATTTCTTCGGACCATAAGTCCCATATCATGTATGGTGACCGAACCTCCTAAAAAGCAGACGAAAATTATCAGGTTTGAAGATACCTGGAATTCGTATCCTACAGCCCGAAAAGTTCTTGAAAAGGCTTGGAGGAAGACACACTATGGTAGTGATGCAGACATATTACAAAGAAAATTAAGAAGAACATTAAAGGCCCTTTATTTCTTGAATAAGAACAAGTGCAAAGAGCTTAACACATTGAAGGAAGATCTTAAAAAACAAATTATGGAACTTCAACTGGAAGAGTCCTCTGATTCAGGGCTTTCGGGGGAGAAGCTGATAATACTTAGAACCAAAGTTCATGAGCTAAATGTCACGTTGGGAAGAGTTTCCACATGGTGGAATCAAAGGGCAAAAGTTAGATGGCACATGGAAGGTGACTCAAATTCGAATTTCTTTCATAGGTTTGCTTCCACCAAGAAGAATGGAAACTTGATTAGGCAAATCAAAGATGTGAATAGTAATACCGTGGATGATTACAATCAAATTGAAAGTCTTTTATGATTTTTTCTTAAACAAATGGCGGGCTAGGAGTATCAAGTTAACTAACTGGCCAGTCATTCCAGAAAACCAGAAGATTTTGAAGACAGAAGCAGAGTTAAAGAGTGCATATTTCACCAAAACAGAACTCATGAAGGCTGTGTTACAACAAGGGAACAATAGATCTCCTGGTATGGACGGTATCACTGCATCCTTCTTTAAATTCTATTGGAATATTGTGGAAGGAGAGACTTGGAATGCTATTGATTGTTTTTTTTTAAACTTGTAAAATGAATGATGAATGGAGAGACACCTTGATTGTCCTTATCCCCAAGATTAAGAATCCTACATCCCCATCCAACTTTAGGCCTATAAGTTTGTGTCAAACTACTTATAAGTTTGTGGGAAACCATGATTATGAATCAAATTATATGTTGCATTAATAGAATCTTCTCAGAGGAGCAGGTTGCTTTCATTCCTGGGAGGTCGATGTCGGTCCACTGCATGTTAGCTCATGAGGTTTTTCATAAATTTAGGACTTCAAAAAATTTGAAAGGCATGATGGCAGTAAAACTTGATATGGAACAGGATTATGACAGCACAAGCTGGGAGACTTTGAATTTAGTCCTACATATATTTGGCTTCCCTAGTAAGATTTCCTCTATGATCTTGGAATGTATTAGAGATGTCAGATTCTCTATATTGATTAATGGGAAGATGTCGAAGTAGATTAAAGCGGAAAATGGATTCCGTCAAGGATGTCCACTTTCCCCTTACTTATTCATCATTTTCTCTCAATTACTTTCTATTGCAATAGAACAAAGGGGATATGATTTGGGCATTCAAATTTTACCAAGAGGTAAGAAGATTACTCATCTTTTATATGCCAACAATGTTATGATCTTTGCTCAATCTTCAAAAAAGCTTGCCAATGTGCTAAAGAAAATTATTTCAGACTTTTGTTCTTGGACTGGTTTGTAGGTGAACAACTATAAGTCACAAATTCTTTTTAGTATTGCTGCTAAAAGATCTAACAGGAACCAAGTGAAGCGGATTCTGGACTACAAAGTGGTTAAGGAAATGCAATATTTGGGTGTGAAGATGGCGCCGAAGAGGCTGGTGAAATCTAATTTTCAGGAGTTGCTTGACAAGGTGCTCCATGAGTTGAACATTTGGGGTAGCAAAAACTTATCTTTGGCTGGCAAGATTACCCTTGCGAAATCTTCTCTGCTCTCAACCCCCAATTTTTTTATCAACTCACGCATTGGTCCCAAAGAAAGTTTTACATGAAATAGATAAATGCTGTAAAGATTTTATTTGGCACAAGGCTAATGGGAAAATAGAAATGCATTATGTTTCATGGTCCGAGCTTTGTAAGCCAAGAAATGCTGGTGGCTTGAACTTCCATTCAACAGTTTGTAGAGCAGGTCCTCTTATGGCCAGATTATCTTAGCGTTTAATACGAAGGCCAAATTCTTTATTCTATGATGTTATCAATTCCAAATAAGGTAACAACATTCTTGAAAATGATATTAAACAGGGTACCTCTATAGCTTGGAAAATTCTTAAGGGAGGTGGGAAATTCCTAAGACCCCTGTTGAGGTGGAAGGTGGTGAATGGGAAAAAAATTACTGTCATCCAGGACGTCTGGATTCTTAACAAATGTTTGGGTGCTTGGCCAACATTTGTGGATAGTTATGGATTGGAATGTGTAATGCTGGACCGCTTTATTTCAGCAAACGGCTGCTGGAATGTGGGGGAACTTTGTAAGTTCTTCCATGTGGAACTTATCTCTCTCATTTTACGGGTTCCTATTATTTGTACTGCAGATGAAGATTACTTGGAGGAAATTCAATAGCATTCTGGAAAGACTATCACAGCTATGGCTTATGAAAAGTCTATAAATTGTGATACTAATGAGGGAAATTTTGGCTTCTCATATTGGCTAAGAAAGGTAAAGTTATCCCCTCGGGTGGAATTGTTTTGGTGGAGGATGAGCAAATTCGCATTACCAACAAATGAGTTTCTTAATTACAGGAAACTTACTAATCACAATTTATGTGCAAGAGGATGTCAACAAGTTGAAAACGTAGAACACATTGCTATCCAATGTAAGTACCTGACCGAAATTGTGTTAAAATTGCAAGGATGGGGATTCAACATCCCTATATTTTGTTCGCTGGAGGACTGCTTGACTGAGCTCAGGAGAATTCCTGTAAATACAGTCAAGATGTACTGCACGGTGGTTTATGAAATCTGGAAAGACAGAAACAAAGTGGTTCATGGAAAACCTATACTAAGCAGCTCAATGATTGCAGCAAACATTTTATCCTTTGGTTTGCTTCAGGCCAATCCAATCCTAGATAGCTGGGGTGCTAATCTTCCTAGTGAGTCACAATTAACTTCGCACCCTCCACCGCTAGATTGGATAAAGATAAACGTTGATGCCTCTCTTCTAACCTCTAATTTGGATAGAATTGGAGGGATTTTTCGAGATTACAAGGGAAGAGTTCTAAGCATATTTGGAGAAAGAAGAGTGCACTGGGACATAGCGCAACTTGAATTGGAGGCTATATTGTTAATAAGGAAATATATACAAAGATGGATGCTAGATAGCAAAGGCATTATTATTGAAGGTGATAACTATTATATCATCAAGTTCATTCAGAATTCTTTGAATAAAAAGTCGTGGAACCACAGCAATTGGAAGGATGAAGACCTTCTTGAAAGTGCTCAGATGGCACTTGAAAGTTTTTTAGGGATGTTAAGCCCTATAGAATAGGCCCAAGGCTAAATAAAGAGAGTGTTGAATTGGTAAAGAAGAAACTTTAAGCAAAGGTGTATCAAAAATCAAAAGATGCGCAATGCGCAACCAATTGTCAAGAAGGCATAAAAATAAGCCCACAAAAGTTTAATTGCTTACCATTCTTGTACTTCTTAAAAGCTTAAGAAAATCCTTGATACTTTCGATACTTGAGTTTTAAAATCTTGATTCATGATTCAACAATTCGTGCATTAATCTTCTATTAGATATATTTTATGGAAGGAGTTTTAAAAAAATAATTGTTTCTTTCCTAATTTATTCTTTGAATTAGATATTTAATTAAAAATTTTTTGAGCCTTTAAAAGAACTTGAGTTTGGATTATCAAATTCTGAATTTCTAACCTTTTATGGGCTATGCATTGTCAATACAATTCTACTAAGTTTTTTGATTAAAACCAGAGATAAATTTCTCATTTTAAGAATATTTGTTTTTTCACTAGATCAGGGAACGTTTTTATCTTTTTGTCGTTTTGTTTTTGTTGCGTCTCCTCTCTTTTTGATAATGTCAAAGATGGAGAATGTAATGTTGAATTTGTATCTTTTTTTTTTCTTTTAAAAAAAATTAAAAATAACAAAAATATTTTTTATCTCCCTTATTTTTAAGGGTTTATTCTAGTGAGGGGGAGATTAGGAGAAATTACATTTTTTAAAAAATTCAAATTGAGTTATTTGCCATCATTTAAAAAGGGAAGATTATTGCGGATCAATGTGTATGATTTTGATGATAACAAATTTTCTAATTTCTCTATGACTCCTTATGTACTAACATTTCAGGTTCATACGATCGGACTGCAATTTGGAATCAGGCTCAAGATTGGGTAGATTAGGTCTGAGTTAGTTTGTACTTTTTCCCTTTCTTGAGTATAATTATATTTGGTTGTGGCTCCTGATGTTTTGTAAACTTTAAGATTTTTTGACTGTTCCCATAAAAGTTTACTATTTTTTGGTAACATCGTCCGGGATGATTTTATATCATTCTTGACGATCAGTTCAAAAGCAAAAACCCTAATTATGCATCCTCATTAAAATAAACCATAATTTTGCAAAACGCATCGTCCTGGACGATTTTGTACCGGCAAGGACGATAGGCTCAATTCAGATAGAATCTCCAGCCAAATCTAGTTAGAAATAACACTATTTTTGGACATCATCCAGGTGGATCGTCCAGGACTATAAATATCGTCAAGACGATCTAGGTCAATTTTTCTAATTTTTCTCTAGAATTTAAGGAAAGCAATTATGACTTGATTTCATGATCAGAATCGGCCTGGACGATAGCCAAATCGTCCTAGCCGATGTGCTGGATGATTGGACACCGATTAGCTATTTTTCAGGGCGACGTTCAGGACGATATTCCACGATTTATACTATTGTCCAGGATGATATATTATCGTCCTGGATGATATGAACAAACTTCTTCTTATCGTCTCAAATCGTCCCGACTGATTGGGCTTAAATTGCACTGATCGTACAGGACAATATTAGTATCGTCCTGGATGATAATGTCGGCATCTTGCATTAATGAGCTCATTTAAAGATCTTCTATTTATGCTATGACATGACACTTTGTAAGTGTCTTTGGAAGCTATAGTAGCTTCATTCTTGTGGGGGAAACTTGAAGAGAAAGCTTGAAAGGGAGTGAGGAACGGGTGAAGTCTGAGAGAGGGAGAAGATCCTATGAGGGGGGACTCAAGGGAGTGTGGAGGGGGATTCCACACGGTTGCTCCGGCAGGCTTGCATCTTAATACCGTCGGATTCAAGGCTTGTCTTGAGGAAGTCCACCAAAGAGAAGTTCTCTTTGGTGTCAAAGGACATGGCGAGTCCGCCGCCCGAGGATGGTGGAAGTGATTTTGTAAGGGCTTCTCCGCCTAGCTGTGGGGGCTAAAGGAGAGATCACTTGTTTTAGTGCAATACTTGGAGGGTGCCTCCAAGGAGTGGACGTAGGTCAGATTTGACCGAACCACTATAAATCTGGTGTGTTCTTTCTTATTATTTGCTTCCGCATTTAATTTCTGCATTTGTTTTATTTGTGGTGATTTTGGTTTGTG
>NW_021319132.1:1377267-1427461 GCF_001605985.2 Dendrobium catenatum
AAATATTATATCATCTTAAAAGACGAACATAACATTCTTCAAGATATTCAAAAGCGAAAATGAGTTTTAGAAATTCATTATTTCTAAAGTTGAATATAACAAGTATAATATATATTATCTGAAAAGATAATAATAACATTCTACAAGTCTATTCAAAATTAGAAATAAGGTTTTAAAAATATCTACGTTCCCAAAGATTTTTCCCTTGTTTATACGAATAAAAAAGGTTTATTTAGTCGGGGTTCTCAAATCCCTATAGAGCAAGCTCTATAGTTAATTACATCCTAGGAGAGAAGCTCCTAAGAAAACTCTCGATTAAAGCAGTGATTTCATTCCTTTTTGTGTACATAGTAAAAGACAAGGAACAGAAGTAGGAATTTTTCAAGGAGAAAGCTCAAGGTTGAACATTTATTAGCGGTGTCAAAGGAAGAAAAGTAGGAGGCGTCGGATTCTGAGAAGCTCAGAGACAACCTCACCCTACCTTATGTTAGGCTTTACATTTTAGGAGAAAAATTTTAGGTTTAAGTTGACATTTTTATTAGAAATTTGGGATTATATTCCCGAAGGGCGAGGACTTAAAGATCTAAAAAGAATCTGTCTCAGAACCTAAATCTAATTTTCTTTCTTGCCATATCTAAATAAAAGAATAAATAAACTTTTTTCAAAAAACGTATTTCTATTTTTAAACATATTCTATAGAATTTCATGTTCATCTTTTGAGATGATATGTTATTCTTTGAACTATATTTGATTATATAAATATTAATTTTCAAAACCCTATTTTGATATTGAATCCATTGTAGAATATTTTATCGGCCTCTCGAGACCATACTTTATTCTCAATGCAGTATTCGATTACAAAATAAGAAAAATCAAAATCTGCGTGGTGACATAATTTTTCCCACCACCATCATTACCAGTAGATTGGTTTACAAACCAGAATGTGCCACGTGTCCCTCCCGCCAGCGCCAGCACCACTATTTTGATATGTTTTTTAATTTAATTAATTTTAAACCATTTAATTATCATAATCTTATAACAATCAAAGAAATTTAATTTTTCATCCAAAAATCAAGTTTAATATATCATTTTGCTCAAAATTTTACGTATTTTTTTTAAATTATTTTATATATTTTAAATATATTCAAATATTAATTATTTGGCATTTAAATTATATGTTATTAATTATAAATCTAAATAATTTTCAAATTTAGAGAAACTTTTTTTAATATAGGTTTTAAATTCTAGTGATTTTCCAAAATTATTTAAATTTTATTGTAGTAAAAATATTTTTTGAATTTGCAAAACCTAAGTTATGTTTTATTATTTAAATATTAAAATTATTTTATTTAATTGTATTTTCAAATCATTGTCATGTATTTAAGTGAGCTATGAATTTTTTAATAGAGATTTATCATAATTGAATGGATTTTTTGCGGAGTGATTAGTGAGCAATTATGTCATATATAATTGGTCACTCGTTAAGTTTCTAATTATCTATGGTATTCTTTTAATTTTAATTTTTAGGAATGCATATGCACCTAATTTTTGGTTTGATTGCATGGTGTGACTGATTGTGCTGATGTCTTTGGGTTAGTAACTTTGATTCAAAACCTACACAAGCTAGTGACACCTAAGGATAATAATTAATGACACATCTTAGAAATTTTAGAAAAATCTCAGAAAATTAAATATACATCCAATAGAGATGAAATTCAAAACACTTAAATTTCGTGACATCCTCTACCTTAGGATGAATTTTCACTTATTTTAAAAATCATTAAGTCAAATATTTAACTAACTTAAAATTAATTCATTAATTAAGCTTGAAACTTCAAAATAATATAATAAATTTAAATTAAATCATAAAAATAAAAATAATATGTCAAATTTATCAAAATTAAACTCTTAATTCAAGAAAATTAAAAGAAACTTGACTAGACTTCAATTTTGAGCTTAATTTAATTTTCAAGAAAAAAATAATATTTAATTAATTTAATTATTTAAAAATATTAAAAAATTCTAAATAATTCTCAATCAATTGAGAACACTCCTATGAGTTATTCCTTACCCGTAGGCAATTTGGATCAAAACTTTTAAAATCCCTTTCAATTAATAAATTAAAAATTCAATTGAATACTCAAATTTCATAAATTCATAACTAATTTCAAAAAATTCTAAATTGAATAAACTTAAAGGCGTTAGACTCATATTAGGGTGTAATATTTATTAAAAATGTAGAATCACCATAAATAAGTAAAAGTAAAAAAGCTAATATTTTGGTCAATTATAGTTCAAATTTGAGTCAATTAATTAATACTTTTAATCTTTAACAAATTAAATCAATTAATTAATACTAGATAACCTTAGCCTATGAGACTACTAACATAGCCCCAAAAAGAGTGAAATACACTTCACGGTCTTGGTATAAATAAAGGTAGTAATCGCTAAACATTTAAAATATATTTTAAAATCAATATTATAACATTAATAGTTAAACTCAAACAAAAATCCCTTAAACTTTTCAACCAATTAAAATACTAGACAATCTTAACAAATTACCCAGCAAAGAACATATCCAAACCACATGGTCTACTGCACACACTTAAGATAGTTTTGTATGACAACAAACTCTAGTTATAGGCTAGGCAAGTGTTTACTTTCCTGCTATTTGTGTGCCAAGTTTTCAATGGTTTTTAATGCTCATTTAAAATTGAATGATTGATATAATGCTCTATGATGTGTTAATTTTAATTATGCAATATACGAATTGATGTAATGGGTGTTAGTTTACCCTTAGGTTAGGAATAATCCAGATGTTCATAGAATTTTCTATAGATGGGCATGCTTATATAGGGCTAAGTTAAGGGGAAAATTTTAAATTTAAATTAACAATTTTTATTTTTATTTTGCAGATATTGAGTACTCTAAGACCCCTTAAAATTAAAAATGCACGACCAACTGTGGATGTGATTAGAAATTAAGCAATTTAATATATACAATTGCCTGGGATATGCTAATGATTTCAATATTAATTTCTTAGTATAATCTTGCAAGTGTTATAGAGAATTTTTTAGATTTAATATAATTTGATTAAATTCAAGTGTTGTAACATGTAGTTTTGAGGTGGTATACCAATTATCCATGTTAAAATACAAAGAGAAGGGTAACATCCTTTATGGGAGAGTTCATATTCCTTTGGAAATTCAGGCTATGATACTTTGAAAATCCAAAGAAAAAAGAGAACACTCTTTCGGGAAGGAGTTTCTTTCATTTGGATACTCAAACCCGATGAATCCAAGAAGCTCACAGAAGGACAAATAAGTGAAGACAGAAATAAATCTCATTCTCAAAGTCACTTGTGTCAGTTTCAGGAGTAGAATTCGGATTATTGTCAGCGATACCCAGGCACTTTTATTTTCTTCAGACCCTAGGTTTTAATTTAAATGACACTTTCCACATAGAATTTGATCAATTTATTTAAAAATTAATATTGATTATTTACGTTGATTATACAATAGAAATAATTACATTCTTTTCTAAGCTTCTTCTTTGCATGTCGATATTTTCTTTAGCTTGGAATTGATCGGTGGTTTGTGAGGGCACATTAAAATTTTTTTTACTCAAATTAATTAAAAATTATCAGGATCACATAGAAACTTAATGGCTTTAAAAAGTAAGCCCGGGAATGATCTGGAAGTTTGCATGCATTATTTTGATTCTTCTTTTCTTTGTTAGGAAACTCCCCGCCCGCTGGTTCTGGCAGACCACGTAGCTTATTATGGTGCAGTTTTGTCAAGGGAATATTGTGCAATCTTTAGAGAAAACCCTAGTTTTAAGTATTTTTAAAATTGCTTAACATCCATTTTATGCATTCAAAGAGTAATTACATGCATTTTAATAGAAACAAATTTAAAATAGTCAAAATTTCAATTGCATATTATTTTTAAGCATCAATCACCCTAAATAAGTTAAGGGCCAATTATGGTCTACTCTAGACGTCAGTCCCAATTCCTCAAAACTTAATTAACAGCTCACCCATCTGTCATAAAATATTGGATACATTAATTTTAAAGTGCCTAGGTAGTTAGCTGGCCCTCAAATTTAGACTCGGGTAAGTCTTGGTGATGCATTAGCTAGGTTCTAAAACTTCATATTTCCTTTTAGCTTCATATATTCTACAAACAAATCATTAAATGTAGAATCTAATTCTTCAAAAATATTCTGTTTACATATTTCTTGATAATCAAAATCTAACTCTCCTATGACCTAAAGCAGTCATTTCAAATTAAAATTTATTTAAGGGTCATGTCTTAAGTTGATAGTTTTCATGAATAAACATATGAGGTCCGTTTAAGGCACTAAGTTTTTATCATGCTAGGACTTTGCGAGTGCTCTCAGGTAGCTCTTCCTGTGCATTAAGTTGTTCAAGTTTTGCTCTCTATTCCATCAGATATGATCTCCACGTGTTTCAGGGAAGTTTTCCTCGGCTTTCTTTATTTTATTTTCTTTTTCTTCTGGTGGTTTGCATTTCTTTTGCTTCAAGGGGTTCTGTCCGATAGTGTGGCTGCTAATTATGCAAATCTTATGGATCCAGGATTTCTAAATGCTCTGAATAAATCTAGATCATTCAAGGATGTAATTTATGGGACTTGTTCCTCTAAGTCATTTCCTCATCTTAGCCATCCACTCATTGTAGTATGAATTCCTTGTGGATTTTTGAAGAGGAAGTTCTGGCTTTGATTGAGTCATTTCTATTTGCTCTTGTAGGAAAATTTACGGCTAGGAGGCCTAAACTTGAACTCATTCATCAATTTTTCTTCATTCTGAAACTGTCCATGAGTTTTTTTGTTACTTTACTTGACTTTCAGCGCAATAGTCATAATTTTCACAAAACATAGGTTTAAATTTTCATAGTTTTAATATTTTAAAACATTATGATTTTATAATTCAAAATTATATTAGTCTCAAAAAGATTCAATTGAATAATTGATTAGAAACAATAATAAAAATCATAAAATGGAGATTATTTCAGGTAATTCCTTTACCCTTTATCATTGGAGAGAACAAGGTGGAGGTTCTAGTAAACACAAGTAGAGTTCAAGCATTAAGACACAATTAAACAGATTAGAAAGAGTAAAACTTATGCATCAAAACTCACATGAATGGCAATACAGAAGCTATTACTCATTAAGTGGCAATATAGTAAAATATTTTACATAGAAATTTATGTTCTTTGAGACAAACGAGCACAAATACTGGTACATATATTTTGTTTGTGGTCATTGGAGACTAACGAGCAAATAAACTGTGGACATAAATCCTCTATGGAATAATTGTTCATGGAGATTCATATAAAAATTTCATTAACATTCAATTTTTTTTATTGAAATTTAGACTTCGTTGGTGATGGCTTTCTTGTTGCTTCTCAAAGTAATTTTTTTAGTACAAAAATTATATTTTTTTGATTAAAAAGTTGCTTTGAGAAACAATGAAAAAGACGTCCCAAATGAAACCTTATGCTCAATAACTAAAGTTGGTGAACACAAATTCAATAAAGAAAAATTGCTGATAATAAATTTCTATATAAGTTTGTTTTAAAAGAAATTCCATTCAGAATTTCTGTCTATATATATATATATATATAGTTTAAATATTTTCTGAAGGATCAGTTGTGAAACCTTCGGCCACCAGAGCCTGCTTCTCGTTGACAGTTGAAGTAGACGGCGGCGACCGGCAAGGAAAGGTTGTATTCTTGTGCAAAGCTCCTTGTGCTGAAATTGTGCCTTAGGTCTGGCTCGAACACCGTGTTTCTTCCAAGCTGCCGGAAGAGCATAAAAACAATGCGGTGAATCCCCATCATCGGCCGAGGGCTCTCGTAGCTGATCAACTGCCTACCTGTATCCCAGTTTCGAATATGCATCAACATGTCACCAAACACCCCTCCAATTTAATTACTACATATTAAAGTATGCAAATTTTCTGTTAGAAGTTAGAGTGCTTCACTATCAAAATAAAATTAGTAATTTTGGGTATGGACGTGTTGCTGATGGCAGTTGGGCAGCGACGACGAGCAGCGCGTGGCAGCGGCAGAGGTGGCAGGTGGAGTAGACGACGACAGCCAGTGATCATGGTGGAAGGGATCCACAACAATTTTGGGTAGCGGGCAGCATCAGCCATGACATGGGTAGCCCAGGGGCGGATTCAAAAAAAATTTTTTTTTTCATAATGGTTAAAATTTTAATTAATTGAGTGGGGCATTAGGGTTGGGGTGTCAATATTGGACCCGACCCAAAAACTTGACCCAAAATTTTTGGATTTGGGTTGACCCGAACCCGAAGCGGGTCGGGTTCGGGTTCAGAAAATCGACCCGTTTGCAAAACCGGATCGGGTTTGGATTGACCCGGAAACGGCTGCCCCGCGTTGACTGCCCCGGCAACTCGGTCTTCCTGCTGCCCCGCTTTTCCTGCCCCATCTACCCTGCATTGCCTACCCTGGCTACCCCGTTTGCCCACATGACCGAGTGGTGCCTGGTCCGCATCAGGCGAAGAGCGTGACGCGCGTAGCCTGCCCGAGTCACGTCGCGCGTGCACGAGTCGCATCGCCTCCTGACGCCTGCCTCGCGTTGCCTGCACCACTGCTGCTGTCCCGCAGGCGGCTGTTGCCGTGTCCTGCTATCAGACAGCCGGAGAACCGAACTCGAAGCGGGTCGGGTCGGGTTGACCCGAACCCGAAGCAGGTTGGGTTCGAGTCCGAAAAATCAACGCGTTTGTAAAAATGGGTCGGGTTGACCCGAACCCGAATAGTGTCGGGTCAGTTCCGGGTTCAACCCGAACTCGAACTGTGACCCAAAATTGACACCCCTACATTAGGGTATTTGAGCAAGGCATTGGGGTAAAAAAAAATTTTTTTGAGGGGGTCAAAGTTCCAAGTATGTCATTTCTCTGGGCAATTTTTTTTTTTTTAATTGAGGGTGGGCGTTTGCCGACCATGGGTTGACCTAAGATACGCCCATGAGCGTTGGTGGCAATAGGCACGGTGTAATTTTTCACATTGTTGTGTTTTTGGAGTTAATTCAATTATTTCAAATATATTATATTTTTTGCAATTATTTTAAATCAAATAAAAAATAATAATAAAATATTAATTCTTAAATTAAACTAAATAAAAAATAATAATAAAATATAATTTATTTTATTCAACTAGATAATTTCAATTATTTTAAATATATTATATATATTTTCGCTACACTTCAATTTACTCTGCATTCTTTTTTTGGGCAGATCAAACATGCCTTAATCTACTAATACTTACAACAAAATAATACCTAACTACTAAATTCTTAAATCCTTTTACGCATAATTATAACTTTTCACTTAAATTTGTTGGACTATTTCAACCAGGTTAATTTAATTTTTAAATGATTCAAACATTTATCTCATCTTCTTTAGCCTAATAAATATTTATACTAGTGAGTTGATTTAAAAAATAATAAAAAAAGTTGTACCAGAAAGAAGCCCAAGTGAGAATTTGGAAATGTTTGGCGAGAAACAGATAAAGATAGGCCGTTTAGCCACGTGAAACAGAACCAACCATGCAGATTAAAGGAGTTTAATTTAATTAAAGTAAATAAAGATTTAATAAATTATTGGGATCTTAAATACGGATTAAAATTTAGGTAGGATGACATATTAATTTTTTATTTAGACTTTTTAACAGGGATATATTTGCCCAAATTATTTCATTAAATCTGAAATTTATTTGATAATTCCTAATTAACTATTTTATAAAAAAATTTCAGTTTTAAGGATTTAAATAAAATGTAGAAAAATACATATTGAAGATAAGTGATATGATTATCTTGAATCCTACTTCCTTGAGGATCTATTGAATATGAGATTTAGCCTAAAATAAGAGAAAACAAGGATTAAAGGAGATAATTATGTTGCTCAGTAATATCTTTAACAAAATTTGGCCTAAATCATGATTAAGGCTTCATTTGGGACGGCTTTTTTATTGCTTTCTAAAACAGAGTTTTAGTACAAAATTAAAAAAAATTGTACTAAAACTCCGTTTTAGAAAGCAATAAAAAAGCCGTCCCAAATGAAGCCTTAATCATGATTTAGGCCAAATTTTGTTAAAGATATTACTGAGCAACATAATTATCTCCTTTAATCCTTGTTTTCTCTTATTTTAGGCTAAATCTCATATTCAATAGATCCTCAAGGAAGTAGGATTCAAGATAATCATATCACTTATCTTCAATATGTATTTTTCTACATTTTATTTAAATCCTTAAAACTGAAATTTTTTTATAAAATAGTTAATTAGGAATTATCAAATAAATTTCAGATTTAATGAAATAATTTGGGCAAATATATCCCTGTTAAAAAGTCTAAATAAAAAATTAATATGTCATCCTACCTAAATTTTAATCCGTATTTAAGATCCCAATAATTTATTAAATCTTTATTTACTTTAATTAAATTAAACTCCTTTAATCTGCATGGTTGGTTCTGTTTCACGTGGCTAAACGGCCTATCTTTATCTGTTTCTCGCCAAACATTTCCAAATTCTCACTTGGGCTTCTTTCTGGTACAACTTTTTTTATTATTTTTTAAATCAACTCACTAGTATAAATATTTATTAGGCTAAAGAAGATGAGATAAATGTTTGAATCATTTAAAAATTAAATTAACCTGGTTGAAATAGTCCAACAAATTTAAGTGAAAAGTTATAATTATGCGTAAAAGGATTTAAGAATTTAGTAGTTAGGTATTATTTTGTTGTAAGTATTAGTAGATTAAGGCATGTTTGATCTGCCCAAAAAAAGAATGCAGAGTAAATTGAAGTGTAGCGAAAATATATATAATATATTTGAAATAATTGAAATTATCTAGTTGAATAAAATAAATTATATTTTATTATTATTTTTTATTTAGTTTAATTTAAGAATTAATATTTTATTATTATGGAAGCATTAAAGCCTCCTTAATTCCCTCCATGAATTTTGAATTTGAAATTCTTAATTCCCTTCATGAATTTTGAATTTCATAATTCAAACATCCCTTAATTACTTTTATAAAATATTTTTTTATTTTATTTTAATAATTATTTTTAAATTCTTGCTATTTTAAATTATTTTTAAATCTCTTTATTACTTTAAACTTTAAAAATTCATACCTTTCTCGTTTTAAATCCATTTTTGATGCACAATACTTGTTTTGATCGTATTTGAATTCTTCACGATTTGAAATCATATTTGTTTCAAAATATTAGGTATACCTATAGTTATTTTGAAAACAGCAAAAGAGCACTATTTTAAAAATATTCTATTATCGTATTTGAACTTCAAAAATGCACAACTTTCTCGTTTTAAATCCGTTTTTGATGCACAGCACCTTATTTTGTCCTTATTTGAATTATGAACGATTTGAGACCATTCTTGTTTAAAAATGATAGGTATATCTGCAGTTATTTTGAAAATAGTAAAAGGACACTATTTTAAAAATACCCTATTATTGCATTTAAACTTGTAAAAATCATATCTTTTCCGTTTTAAATTGAATTTCGGCGTGCAACCCCTTGTTCTTTTCAGAAAAATGAGGGATTTATTTTAAAATTATTTTCAGTATCCCTTGCGTTATTTTGAAAATAGTAAAAGGACACTATTTTAAAAATACCCTATTATTGCATTTAAACTTGTAAAAATCATATCTTTTCCGTTTTAAATTGAATTTCGGCGTGCAACCCCTTGTTCTTTTCAGAAAAATGAGGGCTTTATTTTAAAATTATTTTCAGTATCCCTTGCTGGCTGTTTGGATAGATTCCCGTTTGGATTGGCTTGAGGGATTATTTTAATATTATTTATATAATTACCACTATAATTATTTTGAAATTAAAAAATTATTTTGAAACCTTGCATAAATGACCAGTGAGTCTCCCCTATACTTATGTATTATAAACTCACCAATTTTTTAATATATTATTTTCTAAAAATTTATATATATGTAGGTATTTTGATTATTTTAAAATTACCTAAATTTGTAAATTCTAACTTTGGGAGATTCACCATATAAAATTTTAAACATAGCTTCTATGCATGAAGAGAAAATTATGGGGGAATGGATTAGTGGATGGTTGAGTCCCAACCATTTGCTAATCCCTTCATTAGGTGTTTTCATTTTTCTTGTTGTTCGTAACTTGCATGTGTAGGTTGCACCACGAGCACTTAGCTTAGGCTCTCCTAGATTTATGGATATGTGTGTTTACTACTTTTATATGTTTTCCATGCATTATTACCTTGAGGGTTAGTGTAAAACTCTATTTAAACCCATATAACGTAGTGACACCCTAAGGACAAAAATTAAGGACGCATCTAGCAAACTTAAAAATTTTTTAGGGCTTAGGTTAGATCACTGATTGACATGAAAACCTCAAGACTTAAACTTAGTGATATCATAAACCTCCTAGAATTTTCTAGGAATTTTTAGGATTCTTTAGACCCCTTAATTAACCAACCCTAATTAACCTGCAAAATAAGGCCCCGAGACCTTCTAAAAATTACAATAAATACACTTTAGGTCAAAAAATTACCCATAATACATCACGATGACTAGAATCTGATCCTTGACTTTAGATAAATAGGGATCCCTAGTTTGACTCAAGGTTGACCCTTAATTGGACCTTAGGTAAAATTTACCATTTTACCCCTAATAATTTATTAAAAATTATTAAAAATCCAAAATCTTTCGCAAACACTTGGAACCACTTTCTTAGATCATTCCTTACCTTTGGGGGTGATTCCAATCAGTTTGGAGCTGGTTTGGATCAAAACCATAAAAATAACCCTTTATTAGGAAATTTATAAATTCCCTTAAATACCCCGAATTTAGAAAACCCATAACTAATTATAGAAAATTCCAAATTAGGAAAACTCACTTGCATTAGACTGATATTAGGATCTAGTATTTATTAAAAATCTTAGGTTTCCAGAAAATGGCTTAGATTAGAATGTTAACTTTTGGTCAAACGTAGTTCAGTTAGGGTCCGAAAATTAGAAAATTCATAACTTTGCCTAGAAAACTTCAATTTCAGTGTACTACCTGGCTAATTACTCGTATTAAGGTATAATATTTTTCTAAGGTGTTATAAGGCCTAAACCTAGCCTATTTTCCATATTGACTTTTTGGACCCTTAGTCTAGTTCCTAGGAGGACCCGGAAAATTCCAAAATTGGCTAATATAACTTTAACTTCAAATATCATCACCCTAAGCATTTAAAATTGATCAACAAACTAAATTAACTAAAATGGACTCTAATCCATTAATATTTGAATTTCAACTAAATTTCCTTTCCTAGCCTGTAACCAATATGAATTCTAGACAATTTTAACCAACTACCCTACTTAAGATCTATCCAAACCACATAAGCCGTACACACACATAGAATTATTTGCTATGTCACCACTTCTAGATCTAGGTTAGGCCGCTGGATTTTATTTTCTACTATGTGCTGGAGCTTTATGCGGTTTTCACTGCATGCTGTTTGAAAATTGACTGGTATATTTGCTTACTTTTTTTGCACTCTAGATGTAAGCATTAGACTTACCCCTAGGTTAGGAACGTCATATATATATAGTTCTTCCGTGCAGGTGGCCATGCTCAAGCTAATAAAAGGGGGGGGCACTGTAATGATTTCTAATAATATTTTATGCAGGTGCTTGCTCAGCTCCCCTGAATAAATGAGGGCTACAAAAATTATAACTGCTACAGGTAGAGCTGCTTAGCCCTCATAATTAAGAGCATGGCTTGACACAGGGTCAATGGAATGAGCCTTTATTTTTTTATATATAAACTGCTTGGGATGATTATCTTATAACCTTACAGGGAGTCTAAAATTCTCTTTCTTTTTACATGAATGTAATATTTGTAATATTTGTTAAGAGTTGTGAAAATGGTCTTTGAGTGTGGATATTCTTATCCCACCCTAATCCCAAAAGAAGAAGACATCCTCATAGGGGAGAGTCTTCTTCCATTTGGGAGATCGAGTTGGATGGCTTTAGATATCTAAAGAGAAAAGGAAATACCCCCATATTGGGAGGAAATTGTCTCTTCGTTTGGATATTCAAGCCACGATAGATCTAAGGAGTCAAAGGAGGAGAAATCCAAGGAGTCCAAGGAAGATTGAACCTAGGAGTCAAAGGAGGAGATTTCCAAGAAGTCCAAGGAGAAGCAGACTGAAGATATTGAAGATTTGAAGATTTAATATCCCACTTAAAGTTGTTGGCGTCTGTCATAGGCTTAGAAATCCGAGTTGTTGGCAGTGGTGCCCGGCCACTTTATTTTTTGCAGACCCTGGTTGTAATAAGGGCAGTTTGCCTATGAACATTTAGTTGATTATTCTGGATTTATATTGACGTGTTTACCTGATTGCGCATTAGAAATTACCTGCTTTTTCTAGGTTTTTTTCTTGCATGTCGATTTTGTTTTCGCTTGGAATCCGTTAGGCTCTTCTAAGGACTATAAAATGTTTTATACTCATAACTAATTTCTAAAAATTTAAGTTTAAATAATATAGAAACTTAACGAATCTAAGGAACTGTCGGAACCATCCGGGGTCGCATGCATATTACTGCATCTTTCTTTCCTTGTTATAAGATATCTCCCTGCCTGCGGGTAAAGTCCGGATAATCTGGCCTATGAGGATGAAGTGCCGGACCTAGGGAGACTAAGTTTTTTCTAAAAATTATTTTCTATAAGCCTATTTTCAAAACTCTATAGCATTCATGAGCTGATATTTTAACTAGCATGCATTGCATTAGTAACCAACTAAATAAAATTTGATTGCATTAGCTAGGTGCATCTGACCTATATAAGTCTATGACCAATTAGAAAATTCTTTAGATGTCGGTCCTATTTCCAATAACTGTCCCATCCACCCATCTTTCATAAATGACTTGATAGCATGGTTTTGAATCGATTAGGTGGTTAGCTGGGTCCCCCAATCCAGGCCGGGGTAAGTCCATATTTTGCATTGCATTAGTTAGGAAACGGGTGTTAGTGTTCGTAGAACACTAAACCCAACTTAGATCTAGGATTCAAGGCTACTACATTTGGTCTCGTAGTATGCCTAAAATAGTAGGTAGGCCCCTTCTTTTCAGGGATCCTAAATCCTACTTATCTGCGTCACAGGATGACGCCACTTCCATCTTTTCTCTCATGCATGTGATCGAGTGTTTGATTTCTTTTCTCCAGTTTCTGTTTAGTGCCCTAGAGCCTCCGAATGTTGGTGTGAATCACGCATGTTGGTTGAGCCCCTTGAGCCATTTCTTTCCTTTTGGATAGGACTTCCTAATATGTACCATTGTGCCAATCCCATTTTAGGAAGGATAATGTATGATCCTTAATCGAGAGTTTTTTAGGGCTCCGGTCTGGGATGTAATTAACCACGGGGGCTTGCGCCCGTGAGAAACTCGATCCCACATCTACTAAACCCCATTCGAGCTATCGTATCGGGTGGGGGAAACCCGTGACTAGGTCGTGTATATTGCTACCCATCGAGGTGTGTTGGCGACAGCCTCTATCCCCGATGGTTAGTCGTATGCACGATCCAATCTGCCTTTCCATCGACTTGTTCGTGTCGAGTGTAGAGGCCTACGATCGTTTTGTCCTACGGGATAGTGCAGCCGTACCCTCTGCGTTCGTACCCACAAGCGGTGCTCTTTCGGAGGTCAACACATATGTTAGACTTATATATTCTACAAATACTCCCATTTAGGGAGGGAGAGGATATAAAATGAATGAGTAAGCTTTACCCTTCTATTAATTAAAAGTTCATTAATTATTTTGGAGTGTTTAGCTGCTTGAAATGCTAAAAAAGGATTGTAGGTCCTATCAATTGTGCACTCCTTGAGGTGCCACCAAAAATCTTTAAACCTACGAACCACAACGTTGATGACCGTCTAATCCAAATCATTGTCGATTCCTTTAAGTTGCATGAAATCCGTGTTCACCGTCAATATGATTTTCTATATATGCAATTTTTTTGCATCATGCCTGCCTCAAGACCTTTGTCATTCGATTCATGATCTATTCCCAAGTTTTTTTTGATAAGCTATTCATTTTTAGTGATTTTCTCTATCCACTAAAATCAAATAGCTTCAAGAATTTTAGCAAGATGCTGGCACTGTTTCCTAATAATCATAGTTCTAAATTCTATTTAGTCTCCTATCACCATATGCCCAAATCCCCTCCTAAATCATGCTGCAAACTCACATTTTAGCCTTGTTAATAATTCTATCTAAATATTGCATTCTATGTTTCCAACAGATTTGTCGATCCTACAACTATATCACTATCTTGGTAATCCAAGGGACTTTCATGTTTCACTATATCATTTCAAAGCTTGGCCTCATTCAAATCCATCTATGGCTCCAAAAAAACTTAAACTATCATCCTCTTTCAAATTATTCCCTTTCAAGATCTTCAATTCTTTGGGACATCCATTCAAGATTTGTTTAAGTCTTTTGTAGCGAACTCTCCTTCAATCGAATGTAGTTTACACCACCTTCAAGAACATCACAATGCAAGCAACATTAGCTACACTACAGGAAAAACAGTGAAAACCGGCGGTTTCCGCCGGTAAACCGCCGGATATAGACGTGAACCGTCGGTTTTCCGGCGGTTTTAATCGACGGTGATAAGTAATTTAGAATTGTAGAATTTAAATGTTATGTAATTTTTATTACTGCTTAGAAATGATATTGTATTTTGCCACCTTGTCTTTTATTAACTGCTTCATTAACTGCTTTATTAACTGCTTCTCGTAATTCATTACCTGCTTCATTAACTGCTTCATTAACTGCTTTATTAACTGCTTCTCGTAATTCATTACCTGCTTCTTAGTTTATTTTATGGGCATCACGGTGTAAATGTCCCGAGGGTTGTTGTGCCATAATTTATTTTTTTGTATTTTTCTATAAATAGTCTGTTTGTATTATTAGCCGAAGAGTTCAACCACGTAAGAAAAATTCAAACTTTAAAGTGTCTTTATGAAATTTCCTTAGGCATGACAACTAAATGAATTCAGGAAACGGTAGATCCACTTCTTTAGAGTATTTTCGTCAGTGTTTGTGGAAGCAATTCTGTAAGTTCAAGGAGGAGCATAGAGGAGATGTTGAACCATTTGGTGATATATTTTATTCTGTATTTTCTCTTTTGTATGCTATTAATGAAAATGAGTTTGCTCCAATCACTATAGGAAAAACAGTGAAAACCGGCGGTTTGAACCGGCGGTTTAGAGGCCGTCGGTATTACCGACGGCTACGCCGGCGGTTACGCCGTCGGACGATAACGACGGCTTAATCGACGGCTTAGCTACGATAAACCGTCGGTAATACCGACGGTTTCTAAACCGCCGGTAAACCGCCGGATATAGACGTGAACCGTCGGTTTTCCGGCGGTTTTAGTCGACGGTGATAAGTGATTTTTTACCGGCGGTTTAAACCGCCGGAAAACCGCCGGTAAAAGCCCTAATACGAGCCCCCTCGCTCCGCTCATTTCATTTTCCCTGTTTCCTTCTCTCTCTCGGCCGCTCGCTCATATCGCTCCTCCGCTCGTCCGATCAGCCCCCGACGAAGGAACTCCGGCCTCCGACCCCATTCCGACCGCCGCCGACCCCTGTCCGACCGCCGCCATCCCCAGTCCGACCGCCGCCGACCCCTTTACTCCGACGCCCGACCGCCGACCGTTTCCGACCCCAAACAAACCGATTTCTCTTTTAAGGTTAATTTTAATGGTTTTTCTTTGATTATTTGTTGATATTATCTTGTTAGTTAATGTTTTATACTTTAAAAATGTGGGAGAGAGTTATGGTGCATATATAGGTTTAGGTTTGCTTGGATTACTTGGATCTTATTTTCTCTTATCCGGCGCTTGTTTTTAACATATGATGTCGTTTTTATTAAGTTAGACCTCACCATTTTTTTTTCTTATGAATTTTTTAGATAAAAAATGTTATATCTCATATGAGTTATTATAATTTATTGATATATGTGTTTGCAGTATTATTGCTCTGTATTAAAATGATCAAACTCGGAAGGTGGTTTGATCAAATGTTTTCCTATTTCAGTTGAATTATATCAAGGATCAGACTTAAGCTCATATCTTAATATTAGTGATCGAATCATTAATAAGAGCATGTGTTTTTAATAGAGGGGATGCTGTCAATTTTTTTTTTCAGGTGCTACAGGTTTCCGGCGGCTAACCGGCGGTTTGGCCGCCGGAAACTACGATACCGGACGGGTAAGATATAGCCGCCGGTGTTATTATTAAACCGCCGGTGAATACCGGCGGCTTACCGACGGTCACCGGCGGTTCTACGATGGACGCACGACGGTTTAAACCGTCGGTAATACCGACGGCTATAACCGCCGTCAACCGCCGGTAAGTTACCGGCGGTCTAACGGCGCCGTCCGGCGGTCTAATGAACCAGACGACGCCAGGTTTAACCGCCGGAACACCGCCGGTACTCTGACCGACGGTTTTCCGGCGGTTACATTACCGGCGGCCAAACCGCCGAAAGACCGACGGTTGAAATTCCGGTGATCACCGGCGGTATGGGCCGCCGGAAAACCGCCGCAAAAATAAACCGCCGGTAAAAGGCCGTCGGAATTTGTTTCCTACGCCGTTTTTACCGGCGGTCACTGAACCGCCGTTAGACCGCCGGTAATTTGTCAAACCGCCGGTAATTTTACACTAACCGCCGGAAAAAACCGCCGGTTTTCACTGTTTTTCCTGTAGTGCTACACATTGTCCCGATAAATCCTCATTGTCCTTGCAAGTCAATCAATTCGTTGTCTCTAACCGATATTTGAATAATGGAAATATCAAGAAATCAACCCATCCCTTTATCATTTATGACACACTAATGAGATCATATTTCTATCCACATTGATGTGCACTTAGGGGAATATGCACTTCTGCATCCTATCTGAGCATACCAAATTAAACAATATAGAAAAGCCCATAATTTATTAATGGAGGACGACAAATGTTTGATTGGTTATTGTTATGCAAGGCTCAACCATAAGGATGATACAATAGCATTTTCTTTTGTGATGTCGAGGATGCAACCTTAGACTAATGAATCTAAAAAGAAAGCCTTGAAGAGCATGTTCAACACTAAAAATGGAATGTACCTACAATAATAAAAGATGAAATGATGGAGGACATCTTGTTTCATCACAACAAAGTCTAACACAATTTCAAAGATAAGAACTTCTAGTTAGCGACGATGTTTTGTACTCAGGGAATTTTGGATGTCAAAATTATAACAATCCTTTATAAAATGTTGGTTGACAATATTCTTAATGATTATATATATGTGCAAGTGTCAATCATCGACTCACTCAAAGCACGCATTTTGTTTCTTAAATTTCCATTGGTGAACTTTTTTTATTTTTGCGACTCAATTGTTGTTCTATTATAAAAGAAGAATACATTAAAGAATGGCTGGTCGCGTCTTCTATTGTATCAACTTGGAGTTCTATTTTGAGTTCAAGGTCATTGTGGGAGGACTAGTGTTGTGATCCTACAAATCACTACGGCTTGTTAATTTGTTAGTATATGTTAGCCTCGTATTCTTTCTATAAAATACCGACTAAAATGCGGTAGAATTATTTTCAGCTAAGCGCCTAAGCTCATTAAAAAAATTTCTCCTTAAAGGAGAACTTTAGATGTTAATTCATATATATTATTATCCCAACAGTACAGATAAAGCCGTCGGGCTCATAAAAATGACAAAACAATCTTGACTGAATATCAAATTCTTTTAATTATTTTAAACTAACTCAAAAGTTGTGACAAGTAATATATATATATATATATATATGATTATAACTTAAGCTTATGCACTTTTATTTTGCAACGATCATAGTTTGCTTATAGTACATATTTTTTTGGCATATGTTGGTTGGCTAATTATAGTTCATACATCAGCTGTTAGACAAAAACAAAAGAATAGGAATAATAATAATAATAATAATAATAACATTTTTGTTAGACTTTATCGAGTATGCCTACTTACCGAATGTTACATTTGTTGTTGCAGGAATATCAGTTACCATCCTATAAAAACAAAAAAAATTACTCATGCATTAGCAAGCAATTCAATCAACAAATACTACTTAAATTTTAAGTTAATCTTGTTTTAAATTAATATGATTATATTACTGTTAAATTTTTTTAATAAAGATCAAGTTTTTATGTGAGACAATTTTTTTATTACTTTCTAAAGCAATTTTCTAATACAAAATTTTTTTGTTTAAAAAAAATTTATACAGAAAAATTGCTTTAAGAAGCAGTAAGAAAGATGTCCTAAATGAAGCCTAAGTATTTAATCATATTTTTAATGAACTAAAAATATAATTTAACATTTTAGTAATGAAATATAAATCACTAGACAAGAAAAAAGAAAGTTAGCTTACATGAACAGATTAAGGACTTGTGCCTAGAACGTACCAGTGTAAATACTCTCTCAAAGTTGGATTGCTTGGATTTGGAGCATCCAGGTTTACCATTACCTACATAGATTATGAAGACTGATGAAACTTAATACAGTGAATTTTTTTTTTCTCCACAAAAAGTACACTTAATCAATTAAAAAGAATAAATAAAACTATGTATTCAAGCCTGGACAAAAAATCATAATATATTCAATATATCATTGAGAAGAAAACTGAAACAAAACATAATGAATGCGTGAGCTATGTGAAGATTAGTAAAATTACAAGTGTGTAGAAAACACGGAAGTCATCTCCTCCGACTTCAACCATTGGTCGATTTAAGATAGCAGAAGGCCGTAAATCACAACCATTAATGACTGGCCTGTTGTTGTATGTAATTCGTAGTGGCACCGACAGATTAAATGGACCAAGAATATCACCTATTGTACTGATCAGAGAAGAAGATTCATTGGACATGTTGGTAATTAAAGGGAAATGTATTGAAGAAAATTGAAGAGGATGAAGTGATGGAAGTTGAGAAGGAAGGAGCGAGTGGCTAGTTATGCTTATATAGAATCTTCTTAAAGATCACTGCACGGTAAAAGATTATTCAGAATATCCTGAATGAAAAGTTGTCTATGACAGAACGTAAAACGGGTGATCTTAATATCTCACAACATAATTCTGAGCGTTTGATGAGATATCCGTTTCATTTTTATAGGACAACAAATTATCTTGTAAATATATTCACCGTAGGATTATTATTTTTTGAAATAGTTTGATTAAACATCGTCATATTGTTATTTATATTTAACTTAAAAAGTGTGAGCAAAAACAATTTTTATTCTTAGCCATAGTGTTTCGATAGTCTGACTAATTTTTGTGTGATTAAAAATGTTTGTTAATAAAGCTAATTATTTATCATAATTTTAATAAGAAGGCTTGATTAATTTTTTTAGTTACACAATTAGTAATTCCATTTCTTTAATAAATATGATTATAATTAATTTTAAATGTGCTGTTAAAAATATTGCTTGTTGTCACAATTTCAGAGGAATAATTCATTATGTTTAATAATATTCAAATGAAGAATGTTTTTGCTCAAATTGGTTAATTAGCATTTAAACTGTAAAGTATATTGTAAATTATTTTGGCCGGTCTGATGAAGCATCCAGAGTTAGCTAACATATAGAGAAAAGTTCTGCATGAAGGTTCTCAGAATCTTTTTTTATTATTATTATATGCATGCGGGGACCCATCATACTGATCCATTTGGATGGAATCATAAAGCAGAGTATGCTGATAAATCAACTATCGAATTTCCTAAATGCAGAGAGATTCGTAGTGGATTTGAGTGCTGGACCAAAGCATATTTCTGATGTTCATGGATTTGAACATTCGGCCATTAGTTTCTATGGATGGGAATCTTCCTTTTTTTTTTTGGCAAGATTTCGATTGTTATAAGTTCGCATTTAGCAACGGCCCAACGTTAACCAAATTCATGTTTGTTTACCTGAACTTGCACTTAAATGTCTAATGCACTACAGATGCCCTAACTTTAACCTGTAGAAAAATAAAAAACTTTTGTAATACGAAGAATATGACTTGCGCTTGAAAATTTGGTTCCGCTAGGCTCAACTAGTGCATGCAAATGTGGTGATCCAGCAGCCACGTGAACTGGTGAAAATAGCAACGTGTGGTGGCTGGTAAATATGTAAAAGCTAATGGATCTCACTTTCACAGATGAGATTAAAAATTAATTATATGGTAGATTTTGAATAGAACTGTGCCCTGATCAAGTTAAAAACTTGTCCTAAAGAGAAGTGATGCCGCTCTGACCAACTCCTATTGCTAAAAAATATACTAATGATTGAGCCAAAAATGCAATGAACAACTTCTTAAACTCATAGCTTTCTTTGTCGTCTTATATTTCTTTGCAATCATATATGGTTTTATTGTTTTATCTCTTTTGATCATCACAGTGTGGTTGCCCGAGACCGTGAGTTCAGTCTTCTATATGAGTGCATCATTAGGATTATGATGAGAATAACAGCCTTCAAACTTGAACACATCTTAGTGCTTGATTCATCTTCTCAAACACATATATGTAAGAATTAAAGTGCATCTGCAAGAGAATTAAAGGTGAGCGCATCTTATTCTCATTTTGTCTGTAGTCGATACTTTGTCTTTGACATCGATGTGCTTTCTCTCCAACAAAACATCGACACATTATAACTCACAACTCTTGTGTCTTTTTTTCTTCAGTTCTACTATTTAGATGTTGATTTCCTTCTTAGGATTTTGGTACTTCTTTTTAATCCCAAGTTCTTTTCAAATCTATTATTATTTGAGTTAATTTATATCAAATAGTTATATACTAATTTAAAATTTATTCAATGTAAAGTATGGCACATTCAAGTGCCTTCAAAAATTTTACTGAAGCTTAAAGAAGACAATTAAAAATATTTGTGAAGCATGCAACTTATCAATTTCAAATTTATTAAAATTTGAAAAATAAATGAAGACACTTTCATTACAATTTATATGTATGTAAGAAAAAAAAATTCAATTTCAAAATAAGTGTCAAAATAAAATAATCCTCATATTAAACACTTAACTTCTCTCATTAGATGAGATTGCAACTTCAAGAAGAGATTAATTTTTCATAGCTTCCACCTTACAAAACATCATGCTAGCATAAACAATAATTATTTTGATGGAATATAATAGCAGTGCAAGAAGAGTAAAAAGAAAAAAAAATAAAAATAAAAAAACATTAGTGATTTATCCTGGTTAGACCATTCGGCTTACGTCCCCTCCCCATGTCCTCTATTGGAGAATTTTACTAACCATCTCAGTCCTTTTTCTCCCAACAAGACAAAGAAGTCTATCTTCATCACAAGTATTAGAAAATTCTTATACAACATTTACTTTCAAAAATCATATCAACTTTAGCCCCACCGGCTAGATTTATAGTACAACAAAGAACATTACATGATTACAATGATTTCTTCAACCAAATCTCAAAAAGCTCTTGAACCAGAAGCTTCAGATTCTCAAATCAGATGTATGAAAGGATAAGATTTGGGGAAAAATTAATGGTACTACAAACTCTTAGAAGAATCTGACTAAAGAATATCAGAAAACTCAGAGGAAAAGAGAAGTTGCAATGAAAAATTCTTTCTCATGAAGAGTCTTTGAGTTTCTAGCAGCATCTTTCTCCAAACATCACATCTTAGGATTTTTCAGTGAAGCATATTTATATGGTGGTTTCGATAGAAATTCTAAAATGGCTGGTTATTAATTAAGTTAGCCTAATCGTATAGTCCAATCCAAGAGTCATATAGTGCGATTAGTATAATTGGCCTCAAACTCTACAAAATCGTATATATTTTGTCAAATTATATGATTGAAACAACATGAATATGATATTTAGCCAACTTTAGAAAAATCATTCTCAATTTGATCATCCTGTACGATCATATTCATATATTTTAATATCTTCCTCGATTTAACTTTTATTTAATATTTTCCTTGATTCTTGGATCTTGATTAAGAAAATTGTATATGTAATCATACTATTTGATATGTACTGGAAAATATATTTAGTTTAATTTTGAATTTACCCATTTATGGAATGAACGTATGATGTTTATTAAATTTTGAAAAATAAATGAAGACACTTTCAATACAATATTTATGCAAGTAGGAAAAAAATTCATTTTCAAAACAAGTTTCAAAATAAAACAAGTCTTACTCATATTAAACACTTAACTTGTCTCATCAGATGAGATTCCAACTTCAAGAATAGATTAATTTTTCATAGCTTTCACATTACAAAACATTATGATAGCATAAACAATAATTATTTTCATAGAATATAATATTAGTTGAAGAAGAATAAAAAGAAAAAAATATATTAATTTATCATGTTTAGACCTATTGGCTTACTTCCCTCTGCATGTCCTTTATTGGAGAATTTTATTATCCATCTCTATCATTTTGCTCCTCACAAGGCAAAGAAGCCTCTCTTCTTCACAAGTATTACATAATTCTTATAAAACTTTTATTCTCGAAAAGTATATCGACATTACCCGCACTAGCTAGATTCATAGTACAACAATGAACATCATAGGATTACAACGATTTTTATGACCAAATCTCAAAAAGCTCTAGAACTAGAAGCATCAGATTCTCACATCAGATGTTTGAAAGGATATGATTTGGAGAACAATTAATAGTACTATAAACTCTAAGAAGAATATCACTAAAAAAATACCAAAAACTCGGAGGAAAATATATGTTGCAAAGAAAAATTCTTTCTCCTAAAGTCTCTTCGAGTTTATAGTAGCATCTTTCTCCAAAAGTCACATCATAGTATTTTTAGTGAAATATATTGATTTGGTTGTTTCAATAGAATTTATAAAATTGATGGTTATTAAATAAGTAAGCCTAATCGTTTAGTCTGATCCAAGAGTCAAATAATGCGATTAGTATAATGGCCTCAAACTCTAAAAAATCGTATATATTTTGTCAATTTACATGATTGAAACAATATGATTATGGCATTTAGCCAACTTCAGAAAGAAACCATTCTGAATTTGATCATCATGTTCAATAATATTCATATAGCTTAATATCTTATGGGATTTAACTTTTAATTAATAATTTCCTTGATTCTTGGATCTTAATTAAGAAACTTGCATATGTAACCGTACTATTTGATATGAAATGTACAACATTTAGTTTAATTTTGAATTTACCCATTTAAGGAAAAAATATATGAAGTTTATTAAATTTTGAAAAAAAAAGAAGCAAAATATATGCAAATAAGAAAAAAAATTTCATTTTCAAAACAAGTTTCAAAATAAATTAAGTCTTCCTCATATTAAACACTTAACTAGTCTCATCATATGAGATTGCAACTTTAAGAAGAGATTAATTTTTCAAAGCTTTCACATTACAAAACATCATGACAGCATATACAATTATTATTTTCATGGAATATAATAACAGTGCAAGAAGAATAAAAAGATAAAAAGTAAAAATAACAAACATTACTGATTTATCGGGGTTTGACCTATCGGCTTACGTCCCCTCCCCATATCCATTATTGAAGAATTTTACTATCCATCTCTATCATTTGCTCCCAACAAGGCAAAGAAGCCTCTCTTCTTTATAAGTATTAGAAAATTCTTATATAACTTTTATTCTTGAAAAACATATCAAAATTAGCCCCACCAGCTCGATTCATAGTACAATAAAGAACATTACATGATTACAATGACTTCTACAACCAAATCTAAAAAAGCTCTTGAACTACAAGGTTCAGACTCTCAAATTAGATGTTTGAAAGGATATAATTTGGGGAACAATTAATGGTACTGCAAACTCACAGAAGAATCTCGCTAAAAAAATATTAGAAAACTCAGAGAGAAAGAGAAGTTGCAACGAAAAAATTTCTTTCTCCTCAAGTTTCTGATAACATCTTTCTACAAAAGTCACATCTTAGGATTTTTAGTGAAGCACATTGATATGGTGGTTTCAATAGAAATTCTAAAATGGATGGTTATTAAATAAGTCAGCCTAATCATGTAGTCCGATCCAAAAGTCATATAATGTGATCAGTATAATTGGCCTCAAACTCAAAAACATTGTATATATTTTGTCAAATTACATCATTGAAACAATGATTATGATATTTAGTCAACTTGAGGAAAAATCATTTTTAATTTGATCATCTTGTACGTCGTATTCATATAGTTTAATATCTTCCTGGATTTAACTTTAATTAATAATTTCCTTGATTCATGGATTTTAGTAAAGAAAATTGCATATGTAATCGAACTATTTGATATATGCTGTACAATATATATATATTTTTTAATTTTTAATTTTCCAATTTAAGGAAAGAACATATAAAGTTTATTTAATCCAACTATCGTTGATTGAACTATCAAATTTGCATCAAACACTACAATTAGTTTTTTAGTTTTAATTTCAAATTTGCTTTCAATTAATATGATTTGATTTCTTAGAACTATAGAAAATGTCATGTATATCATGTAGTATGATACAAATTGTACATTATGGCTTGTCATTAATCAAGTTGTCTTAATTAACTATTTTAAAATAAATTAACATCTTAAATTATCCCTTTGGTTTGTGCAGCTAGTTTTTTAATAAATCATGACACACACAAGATGACCCAACCAAAAAATACAAGTTTTTAACTTGATGTCACAAAAAATCGCTTTAATCGAGCACACATTTCAAAGCATATCCAAATTGGAAACTTTCAAAATGAAATTTTGGGACCATCCAAACTCTTATTACAGTAAACTTATAATCAAATTAAACATATCAAGGAGATGGACCCACTAACACCAAAATCAGTCCAATTTGCGCCCTAATGGGCTTAAATCAGGGGCTTAAAGCATATTTTGAAGTTCGAAAGCATTAAATGAAAGACCAAATGATATCCAAATATGGCATATTTACAGTCAAATTGAGCAGCTTGATGAGATGAATTAAACGAGTCCAAGATTCCTTTATTCTGACATCATTAAGGTATTTAAATGCTGAACAAACACTCCATGATCAAGTTAGTTAATATGGGCTATCTAATGGAGCACTCTGAACTTATCTTATATCTTCTCCAAATTTATGGAGTATGGTACTCTCAAAATCTATAAATAGACACCCTTTTCTCACATGAAAGGGGGCCTGGACCGTTAGAGACTAAGACCCTAGGCCAGAGACTCAATAAAGCTATAAGGATTGAAGAATCCTAGAGCTCTACCCAGGAACCATCACAGGTTTACCCTCACCACCAAACTACTTCCACTGTACCTCAGTTCAAATATCATCATTGGACCTCCATATAGAAACCATTCGTCTAACTATGATTCCTCTAACCACCATCTCTTGTAGACTATGGTCCTTTTGACCACATTTGCATGTCGACAACCTCTAACAACTGTCTCCCATCAACTATGGTCCTTCCAACCTCTATGATCTTCCAACTAAGGTCCATCAGACCTCCATTGCTTGTCGACTATGGTCCCTATCACTGCCATCGCCCGTCGACTATGGTCCATCCAACCATTGTTGCTCGCTAACTCCAGTCTCTCTGACCACCATTAACGGCCAACTACAATCCCTTCAACCTTCGTTGCCAGCCAACTCTAGTCCCTCCAACATCTATCGCCCACCAAATATGATATCTTTTTCCCCTATTGCCTATCTATTATGATCCCTCCAACCACGACTGCTTATCGACTTTGGCCTCTTCGACTTATATTGCTTGCTGACTAAGGTCCCTCCGACTATGTCTTCCAATAATGTACCCCTCTACTTCAGTCTCCCAACTATGGTCCCTTTGACCTCCATCACATGGCTACTATCCAACAAGGCAAAAAAATAAACCAATTTTCATTAGAAAATAAATCTTACGTCACTAGATTCTTCCAACTCCAACAATATATAATGCTCTATTTGATGTATATTTGTTACATTAAGCCAAGGCCTTCCCTCAAGGAAGAGCATCTTTTTTAATCAACTAAAAACACTAGTAGATTCATTTTAACAGGATTTACTCATTTTTAGAGTTTTTACTGTAAAAATCTTAGTGTCACTTTTGACTTTTGTACTTTTACTCTTATTTGTGTGTGTTCAAGATATTGTTATAAAGATAAGATGCTAAAACTATAACTCTCTACATCCATGAATGTTCTGGTATGCTACAATTTGACATCGTATTTGAGAAATGATCATTGGCTTGGGGGTAATCTTTGCTAGAACCTCGAAAGGTCGTTCATATAGAAATCCTGAGAATATTTGCATGGAAGTCCCTTTACCATGATCTATTATCAAATCCAAAAAAATATAATTCAATATTAAGAGCGACCTCATTATAAAAAACAAACATGCATTGTTCTATAACCTCTCAACTAACAAACATTGCTGCATTAATTTCATTGGAAGTAAATTTGGGTTGGGGACAACCTTAGCTACAATCTAAAATATAATTGTGTTCAGCAAGTCCGTCCAATACTTTACAAGTCCAAAACTATTTTTTACGGCATCCATTATCATAAACTTATAATAAATACAAGAAGGATTTTAGTGAATCATAAGCTTAAAATTAGTCTCAATCCTCATCATGCTGACATTGCAACTAAAAAGTTTTTAGTCCACACATTTTGACGGTAATTTCATGCATGATGAACAATGGGAACATATTTTTTTTTATTCTCTTTCTCCTTTCCACCACCTCCATGTGTTTGCATGCATCTATCACTATATATAATGTGAAATGAATAATCAATAAATGGAAATGGTGGATGGTTTGGTGGTTGAGGATGTGTTATGTTGTATTTGGTTTCTAAGGAATACACAATGATAAGACCAAGGACTAGGTTTTACTTTTTGCAAGCCTTAGAGTTCATAATTGATGTAATATTTTCTATATAATAGATAGAAAGATTGGCTATATTAAATTGAAAACTAGTAATGTAAAAATATGTGAATAATGGATTATAATTAATTTGATCATTTTCTTCAAAGATGAAATTATGCTGAAGTATGAATTGGATAACATGAGTATTAAATATAAGATTGCTCACACAAGGCTGTTGATAGTTAAGAGGTACATTCACAAGGGTTAATTATAGTAGGGATCTTTAGCTATGACATTAGGTGCTACATTGTTATGTGATATATCTCACTGCATAGGTGTAGAAGTGAGTCTCCCACTGATCAAATCTCTAAATTAATGTATCGTACTGGGAGCGCTGTTGAGCAGGTGCTGATGCTGGAGCTAGTGCTGGTATTGGACTACCCTATGCTTCCTCTGGATCATGATCAATATAGTAAACATTATGTCTTTGAGCATTGTGAAGGACATGGAAGGAAGTATTTGAATAAAAAAATTAGAGATGATCTGGTGGTGTTAGAAATTAGAAGTTGCATTAGATTCATGGACAAAGGCAATGACATGACTTAAGGTATGATTTGGTTTTCTTTTAATACTAGGATCTTAAATACAAGTAAGGTGTTCAATATATCTAATAAGTAAGATCAACGAAATTGAAATTAATTTCCTCCATTATAAAAGAGATAGTCAAGAATATAAGGGGTGTTATATTGATCTGAATTCAATTCATCCAATGCCTTGTGTCACATGTATCATATAGTACAAATTAGGTGTTCATATAGTATAAACACTAATAATTAATCAATCAGAGCTATTTGATGTGTTATGAGTAGTGATGTGATACTTTATGAATATCATATAGTACGATGTGGTATAATACAATATAATGGGAGCAATTTTGGAGTTAGTTTGTGATGATCTTGAAAGCTTCATTAAACCAAAAAGAAAAGAAAATTCACACAAAAACTAGATCACAAACATAAATAATAAAATATGGGCAATCACAAAGCAAATCAATAAAAAAACATAAAAAAATATTTATGTTTCCAATTTCCAAATCATCTTGATTCAAGTATGAATATCTATAACACCAAGTCTAGTCCTCAATATGCTAAAAGTTTCAAAGGATAGAGGTTTAGTAAAGATATATGTTAGTTTATTTTTAGTACCTACCTGATATAACTCTATATCACCATTAGTTATATGATCTCTTATGAAATGATGATAAATATCTGTGTGTTTGGTCATGGTAGTGTTGGTTTGAATTTTTTTGAAATACAGGTTTCAATAGTGTTATCACACATGATAATAATAGTGCCAAAAGGGAGTCCAAGGTGATAAATTTATTATTTAATCCCTAGGACTTGAGCAACACAGTTTCCTACTACTATGTATTTTTCTTTAGCGGTAGATAGGGCTATAGAGTTTTACTTTCTACTGGACTAGGATACTATATATTATCCTATGAATTAATAAGTTCTAGAAGTACTTTTTAATCAACTTTACATCCTATAAAGTCTGAATTAGAACATCCTATAATTTTGAAAGAAGTACTTTGTATAGGATATTAGATTCCTAGATTTTGGGTTCCTATTTAAAAAAAAAAAAAGATTTTGGGTTCCTAGAAGATGTCTAAGAATTCTCTTAACGACACTCATAATGGATTCTTTGGGATTAGCCTAAAATTTAGTACAAAGATATACATTAAACATGATATCAAATATACTAGTCGTAAAGTAAAGAAGAGATCCAATTATCCCTATGTACTTCTTATAGTAACAAGATTTTCTATTTGTGTTCTTATCTAATTGAATGGTGGAGCTCATAGGAGTATTGATTACTATATCATTATCAATCTCATATTTTTTAAGAATATCTTTAATATACTTTGATTGAGGCCCCCATTATTTTCCTAACAAATTTACAATTTTAGCCTTGGGGTATTTATGCTTAGGCCTTACTCTTTAGCATATTATTTGATAGAGAGTCAAAAATTAAAATAACATTCTCCATTTTTCTCTCTTCAAGCACAAAATGTCCAAGCTAGGGCTACTCAATTTCGCAGAGATTTCCTGCCTCCTTCCCGACCATTCTCAGATTTTCTCCTCCTCTGTGGCTCTTCACCCTCGATTCATCACCTCATTGATTTCTCTATCACTTAGCTTATCTTATATCTTGCTGGTGTTAACTTTCTTTTGGTTATCTTTGTGACTTATGAGTATTGTAATTTTTTTTTTATTTTTCTTTACTGAGGCACTGCTAGAGTGGTATTTTGGAGTTATTTGGTTCATCCTTCCAATTTGAAGCTTCTATGTCTTTGAAATGCCGATTAGGGCTTTACATTTTTTTCTTTTATTTATTCAGGTTTTTAGGATTTTTTATCTTATGATGCAGTTATATTCTTATTATGAAGTTATAATCAGATTTGTGTTGAAATTCTGCTTAGGATTTTGAAAATTGAAGAGATGACTTATTGTTACAAGTTGGCTTGACTTTCTTTGATTCTCTGTTATGGAAATATCTTTTACTCTACTTGATTAAACTTTTATACATGTGTCGATTATCAATGTTATGAGATATTAGAAATTGGAATTCTCTATTTTCTGTTGGTTGTTGTCAGTCGGCTATATACAATTCACTAATTCTGTGTTGGTAGTTTGCCCGCACGTTTTTAGTTATTGTTGGCATATGATTATATTTGATTCTTTAGTTGCTTGGATATTTATTTTTTTAGGTATTTTTTCAATTTTCATTTGTATAATTTGATATAATTGTTTCAATAGATGGAGGATTCAAACACAATTACTAATAATTATATTCAAGAAAAATGATGAAGTTCGCTTTGAAGACAATGTGATAGAGGCATCTGATGATGCATGTGATGATGGTTCAGTCATAATTAAGAAGTGTAGAAGGATGACTTCCAAGGTTTGGGATCATTTTATGACGTTACCTAATCCTATAGATGATAAACAAAGGTGTAAATGTAAAAGATGTGGTGCTCAATACTTATGTGATAGTAAAAAAGGCACTCGTAACTTAAGGAGACACTTGCAAAATTGCAAGAAAAGATATTTACGTGACATAGGACAGCTCATACTACAAACCGGTTCTAATACATCTATTTCTATGATTGACCATAAGTTTGACAATGCAGAATTTTGTGATTTATTTACTGCTTGCATAATTATGCATGATTTGCCCTTCCAATGTATTGAATGGTTGGGTGTTTGATCACTTATAACCTATCTTCGTTAAGATGTTCAACTATTTTCTAGGAATACAACAAGGAATGATTGCAATAAATTATTCACTAAAGAGCTTTGTAATATACAATCAAAATTAAGTAAGCGCACTAGTAGAGTTTGTGTTACATTTGACCTATGAACATCCATAAACACCGATGGCTTTATTTGTTTGATCGTGAATTATATTGATAATGAGTGGTATTTACACAAAAAAAATCATTAGTTTTTCTTTTAGGCCACCACCCCATGATGGGATAGCACTCTTTGAGAAATTAAAAAACTCTTTTTCTTGAATGAAAAATAGAATCTAAACTTTTCATTATTACCTTTGTCAATGCTTCCGCAAATAATGTATGTGCTTACTACTTAAGAAATCTGTTAAATTTGAGAAGAGCTTTATTATGTGAAGGTTAGTTTTTTAATATTAGATATACTGCTCATATTGTTAATCTTATTATCCAAGAGGAAATTAAGGAGATTGATGGTTCAATCTCAAAAATCAAAGAGAGCTATAATACGTCAAGGGATCTCAAGCAAGGAAACAAAAATTTTTAGAATGTGTGAAATAGAGTTGTTTGGAATCAAAAAGAGGCTTAAGACAAGATGTTCCAACAAGGTGGAACTCCACTTTCATATTGTTAGAAAGTTCTCTCTATTACCGTAGGGCTTTCCAATATTTAGATTTGGGTGACTCCAACTACAAAACATGTCCAGTAAATTCAGAATGGGAGAGAGTAGAGAAAATTTCAACTTTATTGAGACCTATCTGTGATATAACGTATGTTATATCTCACATGAAGCATTCAACGACAAATATATATTTTCCATGCACATCTATAGCTTATGCTACATTGAAACATGAATTGACTGAGGGCCCTGATTATATAAAGCAAATGTGTAGAAGGATGAGTGGAAAGTTTAAAAGTATTGGTCTGATTTTAGTGTCATTCTTGCAATAGCAGTTATTCTTGATCCGAGATATACATTTATAGAATGGTGCTATAAGAGGTTATATGTGGGTGATTATCTATTTGAGATGAAGAAGGTGAGGGATAGTTTGTTCTCATTATTCTCGAATTATACAAGTAATTGTGTCAATGTTTCAACAAATGTTAGTGAAAGATGACATACTGAATGCAGAAGCCGTTCTTCTTCCACTGTAATTCAGTCTCAATTTCTTCAGGTATAACATTTTTTTAACAAATAATGTATAAGTTGATTATTTCCATTTTGATGTACAAATGTTCAATTCTCACATTCCAAAATAGGATTTTGATTCCTTTGAGGAGGAGGTTCAAATGCCAAAGAAATCATAACTGGAGATGTATCTTGATGAACCAAAAATAGATAGAAAAATTAAGCTAGATATCTTACATTTTTGGTAAGGCAATCAATATAAATTTCCTGTGGTTTTTGCAATGGCAAGTGACATTTTGTGTATTCCCATAACAAGTGTTGCCTCTTAAAGTGGTTTAGTAATAGTGGGCAAATCCTCGATCAATATCGGAATGCACTAAAACATGATATCTTTGAAGCTTTGGTATGTGCCAAGGATTTGCTATACAGGGATAAGGGTGTAGTTTTTTAAACTTTTACTTATATATGTGCACTTTTTTTTAGTAATTAAGAGCTAAATTCTCAAAAACATAATAATATTTGTTGCAGTTACACATGATTCTGAACTAAAAGCTGTGACTGAAGATATCCTTACTTTAATAGTAAATGAACTTGAGAGAGAAGCTAGGGAAAGTTCTATTATATGAAAAATTTAAACTTCAAGGCATTACATTATTTACATTTGTCATATATCTTATATTTTTTAAGGGTTATGAACAATTTAAGTTTTAAGTGGCTATTTATTACATGGCTCATGGCTGTGTATTATTATAATTGAAGAACAAGTTATTTATTTAGTTCTTTGGTTTCGGGTAGCCTGCTAGAGTATATGCAGCATGTGCTGCTTCATTGCTTCTTCTGATTCATTTCCTGGTTTTGTTGTTTCAGGTTGTATCCTGCTGGTTTTTCTGATTCATTTGACTTATGCTATTTCGGGCAGCCTTAATTATGTTTCCTATTGATTGTTTCAAGGCCGTTCTTCTTTTGATGCATTTTATATTTTATGTCTCATGTTTGTGCCTATTCTAATTCATTTGATATTTTGATGTTTGTGTTATTTTTGAAGAAAGCATTAAATATTAAATTTTTTTGCTGCTTTGACTTTTGATGAAAGTTATATATTATTTGTTTTTGTTTGAAGTGATGAACCAATGATGATAAACCTTCTCAAATTACATTGGGAATAGTTTTAGAATAAATGATATTAAAACTATGAGACATTTGTAATTTTGTATTGTAGTGAAATGAGCAGATACTACATATATAAATGAATAGAGACCAACTTAATGAAAAGTATAATTTTTCTCCTTGGATGGTAATATGCTAATGTTGATTGAACTTACACCTCATTAGGTGATTACATATTTGGAAGGTTTAATTTGAGCAATGAGCATCATATTGAAGGTTTTAAATAGATCTAACTTATTTTATTACATGCTTACGGTTGCTCTATGCATCACTGAGTCGTGCTTGAAGTTGAGCCGTGCTTACTGGTAGAGCCTACGGATATGTAAAATTTAAGGTTTAATCAGCTTGAACTAGAGTCGTGCTTAGTACTTGAGTCGTGCTTTTGCGAGAGCCTACAGATATGTGATTGAAGCTCTATATATTTGGAAGGTTTAATCTGAGTCATCCTTGAAGTTAAAGACATATGCTACACTGTTAGAATCCACAGAAGCATTTCAAGATGATAAGAAGTAAAAAATAATTAATTACTAAATATTGTAAAATACCAATCAGTGATTATAGATTTGTAATTTTGTAAATGACTATGACTAAATGATATGTAAAATGTAAATTTTTTTGTTGTTCATTTTAAAAAATTACTTATAAATTAATTAAATGGTGTATATTTTAATTTTAATTAAATAAAAAAAAATTGATTTTAATTTTTCTAGGTCATACAAGTCGTGTCGGGTTGACCTAGACCTGAAGTGGGTCGGGTTCGGGTCCAGCATAAATACCCATTTTGGAAAATAGGTCAGGTTCAAACCTGACCCATAACCCAATTTTGATAGCCATAGTTCTCTGCCTGCTTCAGGAGGAAGCAAAAAGAGTCAGGTTCTCTACCTGCTTCAGGAGGAAGTGAAAGGGGTTGGGTTCTCTGCCTCATTGGGGTCGATGGAAAGTAGTTTTGTACATGCTTCTTGGCCTTGCTGTGGGAGCAAAAGGAGAGTCACTAATTTTAGTGCAACACTCGGAGACGAGAATCTAAAGAGTGGACATAGGTCAAGTTGATCGAATCACTATATAATTTGGTGTGTTCTTTTTTATTACTTTTATGTATTTAATTTCCGAACTTTTTTTTTTTTGTGAATGTATGTTTGGTTGAGATTGTAATTTTTGTTTAAGAATTTTTTAAAACACCAATTCACCCCTTCTCTTGGTTAGCCTCGGGCTAGTTCATAAGGACTTAACATCCATATCAAACTTTCATACTCAAATTGGAATGGCTAGAAACCATGCCTTCTAGTCCTGTAGATTTCACTCCAAATTTGTAATCACAACAATCATATTTCATTTCATTCTTAGAACATTGTTATACACTTATCAACCTCATTAAGAGACATATCCCTTTATTTGAATCAAAACAAAGAAGGAAAAATGAAAGGAGGGAGGGTTTGGCTTTTTTCATGGGCACACTAACAATCACCTATAACTACCCCCTTTTCTTATTGCATACTAGCATGGCTAGCCCTTGCATCCTTTTCCATGAATTAGAATCAACCTGTTAAGCATTTATAAAGAAAAAAATGCCATTATAAATTCCATTTAATACTTGCAACACTAAATGCATTATAATATATGAAAATATATTAAATATTAGACTAAATGTATAAAGTAGTTCTTCATGTGCTCTTACTCTTATTCCTACTCTTCATGGCTTAAGCTTCATATGATTATATCCATGGCCTAGTGAAAGGACCACTTCCATGTGATACATTACTAATTGATCTAGTTAAATCATATAGTACTTGCTACATTATGCAGCATGAAGATTTCTTTATCTTGTTCCTTACTTCGTTGCTTAAGTTATGGGCCTCTTGAATCTTTTACCCTGTAACCCTGCTAGTTGACACTAGGGTCAAGGATAGGGCTTCAATTTTCTTACTTAGCTTTTCATACATATTCAATTCACGCTTGCCGCTTTAAACTCCTGGAGCATCAACCTCTTGGATAGTTATCATATTCTAAAGTGAGATCAAACTTTGGATTAGGGTTGATTTTTTGGTAATCAAAAGGAGTTACAACACCCCATTCTTAGGTTCTTCATTAGAACTTGAATCTGGATTGATATATACTAGGGATGTTCTTCTTTCAAATGATGTATGGCCTCGACCCCCTGTCCTTTGGGCCATTCTCCCACCTCTTCAAGATAATATGTTTGGAGGCTTAAGGACAATGACGTTGAGGTCATCTTCACTATATAATTCTTTTGCATTTTAATCTTTTATTTTCTTCATTATTTCCATTTGATTCTTTTGATTCTTAATTTTTAATGGAGCTTTGCTCGCTTATTTTCTTCCCAATCTTGATCTCCACTTTAGAATGCGAATAGGATCCTTTTGATTTAAAATATGCAAAATCCACATAGAACATGATCTATTGAATTGAAAATTGTTGCAAATCATCCTTAATCACATATTCAATGCCATCTTATTAATACTTGATGCATTGATGTGGGGTGGATGGAACCATCCTATATTCTTGGATCCAGGGCCTACCTAAAAGTGCATTGATGGATGTAGCTATTAATAAATATGAAATTTCACTTAAATTTTGAGTTCTTTAATTTTTAATAGGAGGGTGATCAAACCTAAAGCCCTCTTGCCTTTTTTGTTTAACCCCCGTAGCACCAACCTGTCAGTGGTGAGCTTATTAGTATCAATATTAAGATAGACAAGGGTCTTTACGTTCATCATATTATCTGATGTAATTAGATCAACATGTACTGCTAATAACATTGAAGTTCCTTATATTCATATTAATGTAAAGAGGGTAATTATGGTAAGTAGTACCCATAAGTAGGTCTTCATCCAAAAAGGTTACTCCAGAGATTTCCTTGAAGCAGCGTGCTTCATCTTTTGAGCTTGAAGCCAGTTGAGCTAAGCAAATCTCTTCATCAAGAACTGCATTTAATAAAGACTTTCTTAGTTCCTTTGATATGATGAGGGCATCATAAATGCTCAATTTTACTAGCATCTTCCTAAGGTGAGACAGAACATTGAAGTCTAACTTGGGGACATCAAAATCGAGACCCAGCAAAGTAGATGGAAGATTGGATTGTTGAGTGGGTACATAGATCGAACCATTGGAAAGAACTTATTTACCTTTATTCTGAGGGGCAAGCCTAGGGGGTAGGACTTTACAATCACAAAGTTACACCTGCCTGACATTCTTAGAGGGAAAACTACAGTGGGGTCTACAATCTCCATTGGTGCTGGATTATTATTTTATGAGTGGGTATCACAATCTAAAAAAATCTATCATGATAGGATTACCCTAAAAGTTAATTTTAGGAAGGTCACTATTTGATATGATCTTAGGTTTGATATCCCCTTTAGAGGTAAAATCTGGAAGGTTGAGTTTTTGAATATATGTAGTTCCTTGTGAATGGGTTAAGGCCTCACTTACCTAGTTCTCAATCATCTGTTTGATTTATTTTTTTATTTTTTTTTTGGGCCAGTACTTAAGTTATTGAGGTGACTATTAGAACTATTTGTTGAACTATGAGAACTGGCAAAATTTGTTGCTGGATTAGAGTGATAATTGATACTGACTCAGGGAACATAGTGCTAGATTTTGGCTTCATAGCTTGGTCAATAACCGCTTGAATGATAGGTTGTTGTAGTTTTTGAAGGGGTTGTTGTGATTTGTCCAAGAGCTCTTACATTTCCTTAACCTATAACAACATGTTTGTGACTTATTCCACCAGGTTTTTGATATGCTGATCTTCATCGCTAACCCTTACTGATCTGTCTGAGTCTAATTGACAGTCGTTTAGTGTTCATCCTTGCCAGGATGGCATTTTTTGGCACAATTTCTTTGTTTGATCCCCTAGTCTCAACCATAAAAATACTACTAGTGACCACATCTTCTTCCATCAATATATCATCAAACTCTAGATCAAATGCTTCTTTAATTCCTTTTTCCTCAAGATATCCTTAATATCATATACTACCTCATTGAACGATCAATTGCCTTTTGCTTCAAAGTCGATGGATAAGTAGCCTTTATAGTCCATCATGTCATAAAATTCCTTATATGGTAACATAGAAATAATAGCTTGTATCAAAAGATCATCAGCCATTAGGGGCTCTTCCATTAACTGCTCAATCATTTCTTGGTCTTCATCTTGGATTGTCCCCTCCCTTTCCACTATCCCATGGTTGATAGTCTGAAGGGTGGCATCCCCGATAAGGTGAGGGACATCTACCTTAGCAGGTGATTCAGGGGCTTGCAGAGTGATAGCTCATACATCAATCAAGGTAAAGTCCTTAGATCCATGGGTAGGGAGCTAAGGGACAACATGTGAAATATGAGAAAGACTATCTGGGACATGCACTGAGACATCAATAAAGGTATCAACTGAACTAACAACTAGAACATTAAATGGGGCATCCATTAGGTCAACTGGGGTTTGGACAACACTAATTGGGATCTATCATAGCTTGATTAAAGATTGGGGCGGCTTAACTGAATATTGAGGAACTTCATCTCTATTAATTTTCTTAGTGGTATACTTCATTTTTGGGGACTCGGGCCTCTTTCCCTTAGCTTCAGTTATCCCTTTGATTTTAGAATCCACCTTAGTTTTGATCGCCATTGAGTTTAGTTTTGCAAATTTTGGTGAGGGGACTGGTGCCCTACCAGTAGAATGGAAACCATTTACAGCACCAATAAGTACAATACCCTCCATTTTAGAGGATGGAGGGCATGGAAACTAGTGGTAACCATCTACCAACATAGAGACTGCCATCATATAAAATTCTTATTTCTTCTAACAGGCTGGGGAGTTAAATTGTTGGCTTTACATTTTTCCTCTTTTAAAATTTCCTTCTCAAAATAGTGAGAGATGACTCCTTTTAAATGGTTTACATAATATTCCTTTGTCTCCCCCACCTAGGAAGAACAAATGCGAATTATGTTTCTTCGCTTCCTTGCCCATTAGAGTTATTTTTCTTTAGGAGTTTTCTTAGTTGAGTAGTCTACTAGGCATGGCAGGGAATTATCTATCTTAGTTTCACTGTCCTCCCCCCCTGTTGCAATAGCTAAGGGGCAGAAATGACTCCCTTTAAGGTGTGGAGAGGAGGCAAGGATAGGCAGATTGTCATTAGCCTCTGACTCTACCTGGCCCAGAGTCTTAACTTTAACAACATTCCTTGATTTTGTAATCTTCTTTATAGCTCTTCTTAAGTGATTCTTCCTCTGATTTTTACTAGTAAATAAGATCCTAAAACTTGATCCATCCTCAAAAATAGATTTTACTTTAGCAGTCTTAAAAGGAGCTTCTGACTTTCCTTCCTCCACATTGGGATTCAGGAATTTAACCTCTCCCCATAACCAATTTTAGCACAAGGCTTTCTAATTTTGTAGAATTTAGGTTAAGTAGTTTCCCCCCATTCATTGATAGCTCAATAGTTTGAAATCCCAAACCAAAATGGATTGTGTTTCCAAAATTGATCTCTTCACAGGTTAAATTTTTCTCAAAGGCGAAAATCAGCTTGCCGACCATTGAATTGGAGTTGAGTTTCTGGAATTTTAAAGAAGAATTGGAATTAGATATTTTTGAAATCAAATTTTAAAAATCATAACCGACCCTATATTTTATCACATATGCCAAGTTATAAGACTTACAACCCAACTTGTGATGATGGAATCTAAGGGTTAGTTATGGTTTAAAGGGGATTTAGATTTTCACTAAATATATTAAACTAAAAGGGAGTGTTGTAGGTTATCATATGATCGTGTCAATTTCAGACTAAGTTTTGAAAAGATCTTTTGATTTTAAAAAATTGATGAATTTTCTTTAGATTTTAAAATATAGTAAGTTGAGCTTTCAGTCAACCTTTACCTATTGAAGATATAGGTCAAGGGAAAAAATGTAATTGTTGATTCCTTGGTTAAAATTTCATATAAATATGGATCTCTCGTAGAGTTTAGATTTAATTTGAAATCATACTGTGATGCTTTTTGTTTATCTTGTTCAAAGATGGCTTCAAATGTATTGGTAGAGACTAAACTGGTGGTTGAGGATTCTAAGATGAAAGGTTCTAAATTAATGGAATCTGCTGGAACTGGAAATATTTTCTCAGAAGATGACAAGGAAAATTTCAATTACGTTAAAATTGTTGATACTCAAAAACCTAAAGATGTTCAATCTATTCAAATGATGGATGATCTCTTGAAGGTTTGTATTTGCGAAGAAGGAGATCTTGGTGAGTGGATTAAGTTTAAAAATCAGCTGGCTATTCCTAAACAACCTTCTAGTAATGTATTGCAAAATGCTTGGAGTAAGAAGTCAAATATCAATGTTATGGATCTGGATTATGGTGAAGGTTTTGCTGGGAATGGTTTAGTGGTGAAACTGCATTTACAAAATCAATTATAGAACTAAAAAAAAAAAATCTAAAATTTAATCAAAATGTTTGGTGAGAATGTTCTATTTCATGTGGTTAGTATGTAGTTGAGGAGATAATGGTCTCAATTTAGTAAATTTAACCTAACAATGCTTGGAACGGAATGGGTTCAATATACATTTTATGAACCAGAAACATTGGAATCAGATTTTTCTAATTGACATTGGTATATTAATGGACATATAATTGGATTGGATAGATGGTCTCATCCTTTTCTCCTATTTCTTTGAAGGGGCTATCAACTCTTATATGGATTAAGAAAGTTCAAGTAGGTTGTTAGATCTATTACAAATGCCCCAATGCTAATCGAGAGGGCGGGGGGGGGGGGGGGGGGGGGGGGTGGGGGGGGGGGTGGGGCTGAATTAATAATTTAAAATTCTCTTGGTAAACTATAAAAACCGATTTTATGATTTTTTCACAATTTAATTTTTCCAAAATTAAAATTTTCAACAACAAATTAAAATTACTGTAAAAAAAAAAGAACACATAAATTTATTGTGATTCAATCTAACTAGACCTACATCCACTCCCTGAAGACTCTTTCTTTAGGTATTACACTATACCAAAGTGACTCTCCATTTGCTCCCACAACAAGGTGGAGAAGCCCATACAATTAACTTCTCTTCCACTAATCCCTGGTATGATAAAGTATTGTCTTCCTTTCACACCCTCCAAGTGTCGGAAAAGAATCATTGTCCTATCACACCCTCCTGGTGTCGAAAGAGAACTGTCATCCTTTCATACCCTCCTGATGTTAGTAGAGAACTGAATCTTCTCCAAAGATCTTCTCTTGAGCATCAACAAAGAAGTAAGAAAGATATTTGAAAAACTTACAAAGAGATCCTAACCTTTTTGGCAACCTTGTGAACCCTTTATAAGTTTCACTAGCAAGATCTCTCTCCACATTCTCAAATACTCTCCCAAAGTAACCTCACACTTGATCTCTAAGAATTAATGAAGAAGAATTCATTTATATTTAGTTTTTAGGAACTTATATATGAAATACATGAAAATCCATCTAGAAAACTAAAAGTTTCAATTTGACCATCCATGATAGTACAGTATGATCAAACATCATACATATGAAGAGTTCAAAATTTTTCTCGTACGATCCTGTACGAACTAGTTTTGTACTCTGGTAGTTGTATGTATGAACTACTATTGTACAGTATGATCAGTTCAAAATTGAATCAGATAATTTAGTATGATTAAGTACGAATCAATTTCATACTATGGATAATGTATTGTATGAACCTCATATCGTACAATATGATATGATTTAATCAAACCATGTTTTGTTTGGTATGAAAATGGACGAGTCCATTTCATACTCTAGAAGTAATTTATATGATCTAATGATCGTATAATACAAACAGTTCAACAAATTTACCTATTCATATGAATAAAAAGATGTGCACCCATTTCGTACACTGGATGTTGTTTGTATAAACCTAAGATAGTACAATACAAACAGTTCAAAAAAATTTTGGTTTCATTTGGGACAAACTTGTACATATCTATTTCACACTCATAGATGTTATCTGTATAAACGTAACTTCATATAGTATGAATAGGACTAAGAAAATTTTCTTGGCATGGTTCGATTAACTCCATTCTAGAGGGTCACTAAGGAAAAATCATCCCGTATGATCCAAAATTGTATACTGAAATTAGTTTAAAAAATTTACAAATTTTTACTATCCTCTAGTTTAAAAATTGTGTACATAGTTATCTAATTACAAACACACTCTCTCATACTAAAAAAATAATAATAAAAAGTATAGCCTCCAATTATAATAAACCCTAATATAATTTATCTTGAAATTTTCAGCTGTATGGAGTATGTTTTCCCTAAAATGTTAGTACATACAAATAATAAAAATAATGTTTCTAATATATGTTAGGAGAAACAGTAATCGATACAATAATATTTTAGAATTATAAAAAGCACACATGTTATGAAAATATAGTTATGAAAACTAAGTTGCAACAATCTCTCATTTTTTGATGATGGCAAACCATTTATTATTTGAGTTAACATGTAAAAACATTTTCTCCTTAGCTCAACCTAAATAAATGACCAATTTAAATCAAGGGATTCCTATGAAGGTTTCAAAAAAAAAAAAAAAAAAAAAAAAAAAAAAAAAAAAAAAACAAAAACCTAAAAATTAAAAAGAAATAACAAATAACAACAAAAATAAAAAACAACTCAAACAAAAACACACAGACATAAACTGGAACAAAAATACGAACACCCGACCATTCAAACATTTAAAACATACACACATCATATTACACACATTCACAGTGCAACATATACATCCACATAACACACATAAAGCAATCATCAAACAATATCAAATAATATTGTGACTCCCCCTTTTGACAGCAATAAAAAGGGAAGTACATCTTGAAATGAAAGTTTTCTATAGAAATACCAAAAGAGTTGAAGAAAAAATTATTTTAAATCAATTGTAAATGCAATATTAACTTCATAAACAATTTTTTTTTTAATTTTTAAATCAAAGAATAACTAAGATAAGAAAAGTCAACCAGGTTCATTATTCTTGCTAGACAAATTAAATAAAAAATGATTTTTAAAAAATGAAGAAATGAAGATTAGTTAACTTCTAATTCAATATTGAATACGATTGTTAATTATATGGATTTGGATTAAAGATAGAATGATAAAGGAAAGAACTCTATAAATATTTTCAATTGGCGACATTGTGCATCTTTTCAAATATTTGTGGCACACTTTGTGCATCTTTTGTATTTGGGCTAATTTTATGCCTCTTTTTATTTTGTGATCCATTGCACATCTTTTCTATTTTTACATGCTTTGTGCATTTTCTTTTTTTTCTTACTTTTTGGATATTTCCAAAACCAGTAATCTAAATTAAAATTCTACTAATAAAAAAATAAACATATTAAAAAAATAAACATATTAAAAAAATAAATAAAAATAATAAGATATGAATCTTGCAACAATTATAGTTTAGATATATTTGTCCATAAGAATATGAAATTATCCTTGTCTATATCTAGTTATAATTTAATTTAAACTTTTGATAGGTTAAATTTTGTAAGGAAATTAATTTGTAGAATAAAGTAATTTAGAATCCATTCCAATGATCAACTATAAAGGATTTTTCCATTAAAAATATAATCATTTAAAAAAATAAAATTCAATGCAAGTGAACAAAATATTTCATCATTTCATTGATATTCAAGTAGTACATATAAAAATATTTCTCAATTCATATCAACTTACATAATATCATCAACTTAACATCATCTCAGAAATTTAAAACAACACATGAAAACACTAAACTCATAGAAGATACATCAAAACAGAAAACACAAAAAACTCACAAGCAATAATAGCACATAACTAAATCTAGAAATTAGAGGGGCCCTGATCTGGAGGAGGACATGGATTGAACATTGAGAAATAACTGCTGATAGTATCTACATTCATATTCATCGAATCAAACTACCATGGGATCCATCCCATTTCTTAATTATATCGAGCATCCTGCAAGTTAAGATGATTCTAAATTTAATCAAAGCATTGATCAAAATGAGTTTCTATTCTATCAAAGTGTTGGATCATTTCCTGGTAGAAGTTTTGGTCAGGTTCAGGTGCATGTGCTGGAGCTGGAGCTCCCCCTTCTTCCTCTGAATAATCACTCTCAGAACTCTGATCTAACCCAAAAAGTACCCAAAAGGAGGCATCAATATGGTAAATCGAGAGTTTAGTGGGAGGATTTAGGTGAATAAGATTATACTTTTTTTTAAATTTTTAAATTTTTTATTGATGAATAAGATTGTACTTCTTTTCAAGGATATAAGAAACTAAATATCCTAAAACCATATATTTTTTTCTTTTATAATGAGGAAGTCCAATTATAGAAAGATTATAAATATAATCCATGATCAGTTGAGCTTCATAAAATAGTTTTTTCAGTCATTATCAAGTAGGTGACTTTGGACAAAAGAGGAGTCATGTTTATTTGATCACCAGCTTTTGGAATGATATAAGTTCTAAAAATATGCTGGATGATCCGGGCATTTTGATTCAAAGTGTAAACCCAAGATAAATGATTCACTTGGGTGACACCTCTAAGAGTTTGATTAATTTTTAACCAATCAAAGTCAGCTCCAAAGGCTAAAGTATGTGCACTAATCCCATGGGTTTTTAAATGGAGAAAGTTGCCTAAATATTCTTTTTGTAATTTCTACCCGTTGCTTGAGGACATAAGAAGTAATCCGAGAATGGTCCTGATTAAATTTTATGTTGGCCAAAAAGAGATGGAATGTCTCTTTGTTGTACGCATATATGAGAGTTAGGATGAATGAAAGTTAAGTTAAAGTAAATAATGACATGACAGAGAAATAAATATCACTCTGTATTAGAAGTCGAGAAGGAGTGATCATAGTAGCATAATACCTAAAGTAGGCATCCTCATTCTTTGAATAAGATGTTATTGTCCCTACCAGTTCTAGAAGATGATCCCTTAGAGAGGCGGGGTCATTTGCTGCTAATAGCCATTCCTAGAATAAGGTCTCTAGATGGTTTTAAATAGATGTGAAAGTGAAGAAAACATTTCTAAAGACCCTTCTATTTAAAGGAAAATGACATATCATACAGTACAAAATTAAGTTCATAATACAATTTCAAAATCATAAGGGATGAAAACATTTTCATACGTATGAATGGATACGAAATGATTTGGTTTTCTATAAAATGCAGATTTTGAGGTGTCCTTTTATATGGGATTTTTGACCATACAATCATAAAGACAAATAGGTGTTTGTCCGAGATGATCAGAATATTAAAAATCATTTTAAAGACATTTAGGTTCGTCCCCCATAGGAACTGACATCTGGATCATATAAATGAAATGCAATTTTGTACATACAATTTATATTTAATAACTAAACCTAACTTGAAATCCATCCCAACTCATATAGATAATTTTTATATATTATATAGTATAATGACATCATTGTACAATATGAACCCTCTGAAAAAACTAAGTTTCATATGCTCAACTCTATAACATATCATGTACAAGCTACAAAATTCATACATGACAAAAAAATTTTGAACAATATGAAAAGAATACTTAGGAAATAAGACATGACAATTAGAAAATTTTGTCAAAAGCAATCACCTTAAATCAAATGACATGCTTCCAATAAAATCACAAACAAAATTGAAAAAAAAAAAAAAACTAAACACACGAAAACAAACAAAATAAATAAATAGAGATAAACTAAAAAAATCACAATAAATGAAGTTTGCAGAATTTTCAATTTATACATTAATATCAATCACACATAACCTGATTCTTAAGGTGCTAAATATATCAAAGGCCAGTGGTATTATGAAGATGTTTGCAAGTTGATTTTCCATATCAACATGATGCAATTCAAATTCTCCCTTAGCTACATGATCTCTAATGAATTGATGCCTTATATCTAGAATGTTGAATATGATTCTTTGAAATTTAAATGACACTAGTATTATCATAGAAAATAAGAATTCTACAAATAAAAAATTCTAAGTCAATCAATTATTATTTTAACCAAAGTACTTGTGCCACACAACTCCTAAGGCAATGTATTCTACTTCAATAGTATATAGAGCTACTAAATTATATTTCCTTCTTGACCAAGAAACTAAATAATTTTTTATGATTTGACATATTTTGGATATACTTTTTTGATCAACCCTATATCCTATAAAATTTGAATCAAAATATCCAATTATTTCAAACGAAGAGCTGTGTTCAGCATACCAAATCCTTAAGCTTCAAGTTCCCAAAAGATATTTTAGAATTATTTTTATTACTATCAAATGTGATTCCTTTGGATCAGATTGAAATCTAGCACATAAACAAACACTAAACATTGTATCTGATCTACTAGCAGTAAAGTAAAGCAATGATCTAATTATTTCTCTAATTTTTTTTAATCAATAGATTTTCTCTTAGGGTCCTTATCTAATTAAACTGAGAAATTCATTCGTGTACTCACTAGTTTAGCATTAGCCATCTCATATTTCTTCAGGATGTCCTTAATATACTTTGACTGACTAAAAAATATTCCTTCCTCATTTTATTTTATGCTAAAACTAAGAAAATAACTCAAATCTCCCATTAAACTCATCTTAAATTCACTACTCATTTTTTTAAAAAAATCATCACAAAGATTTTCATTTGTAGATCCAAACAAGTTATCATTAACATATATTTAAAAAATGAGTATGTCATCTACTATCCTCACAAAAAAGACAGTGGTATCCACACTTCTTTTCTTAAAATACCTTTCTAACAAGAAATGTTTAACGTCTTATACCAAGCATTAGGTGCGTGCTTCAATCCATACAACGCCTTTTTTAATTTATAAACATGATTAAAGATTTTAAAATTTTCAAAACCTGGATGTTGCTCAACATAATCATCCTCTTGTATCACCCCATTCAAAAAGTCACTCTTAACATCCATTTTATATAACTTAGAATCTTTAGAGCAGGCAAATGCAAAAATCTCAACTGCTTCAATTCTAGCAACAGGGGCAAAAGTCTCTTCAAAATCAATGCCTTCTATTTGATTATACCCATTGGCCACCAATCTGCCTTATTTCTAATCACAACTCCTGAAACAATCATTTTATTTTTGAACACCTACTTATTTCCAACAATACTTTGATTCTTAGGCCTTTCAATCAATTCCTAAACATCATTTCTTACAAATTGATTTAATTCTTCTTGTATGGCCAAGATCCAAAATTCATCCAAAAGTGCTTGATTTATTAGTGGGTTCTACCATTGATATAAAGGCAGAATGGTTTACTTCTTTCCTAAGTCCATGCCTAGTCCTTACACCCTTACTAGGTTCACCTAAAATTAATTCCCTAGGGTGATTCTTAAAAAAATTCTATTCTCTAGGAAAAGGGTTTTCTTTTTCCATAATATTTTCTTCTAAGCTTATCTTTTCAATTCCTTGGGAGATATTTTAAATATGATCCGCTTCCAACTTTGGCTCTTCCACAATACCAAATTCATTAAACACAACATGTGTTGTCTCCTCAACTACCAAAGATCTCTTGTTAAAAACTCTATAGGATTTTCCAACACTATAATATCTAAAAAAAATTCCTTCATCAGATTTTGGATCAAATTTTCCTAAAGGAGTTTTGTTATTATTATGAATGAACACCTTACATCCAAAACATATAAAGGTGACAAAATTTGGTGTTCTATCTTTTAGAAGCTTATAGGATGTCTTATTCAACGTTGTTCTAATATTCACCCTATTCAGAACATAGCAAGCTATAATAACCACTTTAGCCTAAAAATATTTTGGAAGGGTGTATTATGCCAATATGGATATAACAGCTTTAATTAATATTTTGTTCTTTCTTTCTGCTATCCCATTCTACTGAGGGGTCCTAGGTGCTGAAAAATTATGATCAATTCCTTTCTCTTTACAAAAATCTTCAATTTTCTCATTTTTGGATTCACCTACAAGATAACTTTGAATTGACAAAATCTCACACCATAATTTTTTTTGAATCCAAGTTGAAAAACATCTAAATTCCTCAAATGATTCTCATTTCTGAAATAAAAATTCAACCCAAGTGAATCTAGAGAAATCATCAACTATCACAAATCCAAACACTTTTTCTCTTAGACTAACAGTGCTTATTGATCCAAAAAGATTGATATGAATACTTTTTAATAACTTGCTAGTTCTAAGATCCTTAATAAAAGGAAAGTAGGATTTCACCTATTTTCCTAATTGATATACATCATACAGGTGATGCTTTGTAAAGTCTAGATTGGTATTCCTCTAATTAGTCTTTTTGTATAATGTTTCAAAGAGTTTTCATACTAGCGTGACAAAGTATCCTATACCATAACCGTGATTCATTAGAAATTATTTTGAAAAAAAAAACTTTAGAAAACTTATTATAATTCAAATCAAGCATGTATATACTATTTACCCTAAGTCCATGCAAAACATCAATTCTATTTTGGCTTATTATGCTGTTAGTGGGAAAACAATGTACACTATAACCCTTATCATATAGTTGTCAAACACCCAACAAGTTGTACTTTAAGACTTCTACTAATAAAATATTCACAATAAAAAAATTTATTCAAGTTTCTAATCATACATATGTCTACCACTTTTCTAGTGGTATTTTCTCCCAGTGTAACCTTGCCTCCATTCTTGACTTCTAGCGATATAAATTTTGTCATATCTCTAGTCATATGCTTCAAAAATCCGCTGTATAGTTATTAAATAGTGTTTTAGTTCTAATGCCATCTACAAGTCTAGTTGGCCTAGTGCATCCTTCCTGTACTAAAATCCACATGAGATAGTAATGCGATTGAAGAAAAGTAGACATATGTGTTTTCCAAAAATAAAAAGGGATATTATCAAACAATGGACGTCTAGTGATCGAAAACCCTTCAGGCATGTATCGATTTCCAAAAGTAGCCATGATCATTTCAAAAACGTTGTCTAAGCCTTAATTTTTGAAAGTAGGCTATGATACCACTTGAAAGTCTGAATATGTTGTTAGACCTATTATAAATATCCCAATACTAACCAAGAGGGTGGTGAATTAGTAATTTTAAATTCTCTTAATAAACTATAAAAAACCATTCTATGATTTTATCACAATTTAATTTTTCCAAAATTAAACTTTTCAACCACAAAATTAAAATTGCAAAAAATTAAAAATGTGGTAAAAATAGAAATAAAAGAATACATAAATTTATAATAGTTTGATTCAACTAGACCTACATCCACTCCCTAAAGACTCCCTCTTTAGGAATTATACAAAACCAAAGTGACTCTCCTTTTGCTCGTACAGTAAGGCGTAGAACCCCTTATAATTAACCTCTCTGCCACTAATCCTCGGAGTGGTAGAGTACTATCATCCATTCATACCCTCCAAGTGTAGGCGGAGAACCATCGTCCTTTTACATTCTCCTGGTGTCGGTAGTGAACTGTCATCCTTTCACACCCTCGTAGTGTTGGTAGAAACCATCATCTTTTCACACCCTGCTAATGTCAGAAGAGAACAAGATATTCTCCAAAGATTTTGTCATGAGTATCTACAAAAAAGTAAGGAGGAGATTTGACATACTTATAAAGAGATCCTTACCTTTTGGAAACCTTGTGAACCCTTCACAAATTCCACTTTTAAGATCTCTCTCCACACTCTCAAACACTCTCCCAAAGCACTCTCACACTTGCTTTCAACGAAAATACGAAGAAGATTTCATTTATAATCTATTTTTAGGACTTTATATATGAAAGACATAAAAAATTGTCTAGAAAACTAAAAATTTTAATTTGATTGTCCATGATCATATAGTATGATCGAACATCAAACATACGAATAGTTCAAAATTTGGCTTGTATGATCCTATATGGACTAGTTTCATACTATAGCAGTCGTCTGTATGAAGTACTATCATACAATACAATCAGTTCAAAATTGAATTAGATCATTTGATATGATTCAGTATAAACTAATTTCATACTCTGAATAATGTACTGTATAAACCTCATATTGTACAATATGATATGATTTAATCAAATAATGTTTCATTTGGTGTGAATGTAGATGACTCCATTGTTACGGATCTATGGTTTATGATTTTGATGATAGCAAACATTCCTTATTTCTCTACGATTACCTTTTGTGCTAACATTTCAGGTCCACACGATCAGACTGCAATCTGGAACCAGCTCAAGATTGGGTAGACTAGATCTATGCCAGTTTGTAATCTTTTTCCTTTCTTGAGTCTGTTGTATTTTGTGTGGCTATAACTTGGTAGAAGTTCTCTTTCTCCCTATATGATTTCTGCTTTTGGTAACACCATCCGGGATGATATTAATATCGGCCTGGACGATCTGTCCAAAATCAGAAACCCTGATTAGGGCATCCTCACTAAGGCAGCCGTCAACAGATCAGCCTAGATGATACTTGTATCAGCCTGGACGATAATCTCAATTCATAAAGAATCAACCGCCATAATCAGTTTAGGAATTCTTTGTTTTAGGAAATCGGCCAGGACGATATTATTGTTGTCCAGAACGATCTAACTCAATCATGCCTAAATTGATCTGATATCTTTGGAAAGCATTAATGGTTGATTGATATGATCACATCGTTCGGGACGATCACATGATCGGCCAGGACGATGGCCTGGACGATTTACATTGGACAGCTTGTTTTTAGGGTGATGATCAGGACGATTGAAATCGATTTTAAACTAATCAGCCAGGACGATCGTGAGATTGGCCTGGACGAAGTAACCAATTTTCTTCTGATCGACTCAAATCATCCCTGGCTAATGAGCTTAATTTGTACTGATCGGCTAGGACGATATGCCTATCGGCCTGGATGATAATGTCAACAACTTGCATTAATGAGCTCATTTTGAGAGCTTCTATTTAAGCTATGGCAAGGCACTTTGTAAGTGTCTTTGGCAGCCATTGTAGATTCGTTCTTGTGGGGGAAACTTGAAGAGAGAGCTTGAAAGGGAGAGAGGAAAGGGTGGAGTTTGAGAGGGAGAAGAGCCTGTGAGGGGGAGGAACTCAAGGGAGTGTGGTGGGGGATCCACACGGTTGCTCCGGCAAACTCGCACCTTAGTACCATCGGATTCAAGACTTATCTCGAGGTAAGTTCACCAAAGAAGAAGATCTCTTTGGTGTCAAAGGACCCGGCGACTCCGCCGCACAGGGGAAGGTGGAAGTGATTTTGTAAGGGCTTCTCCGCCTAGACGTGGGGGCTAAAGGAGAGACACTAGTTTAGTGCAATACTTAGAGGGTGCCTCCAAGGAGTGGACGTAGGTCAAGGTTTGACCGAACCACTATAAATCCGGTGTGTTATTCCTTTTTACTGCTTTCGCATTTTAATTTCCGCACTTTGTTTGTGGTGATTTTGGTTGGAGTTTTGTCTTTGATTTTATAGTTTTCCAATTCACCTCTCTCTTGGTTAGCTTGGGACTAAGTTCATAGGGCTTAACATCCATAACGAACTTTCAAGTGGTATCAGAGCGGTTTTCATAAAATAAGTTTTTAAAAGCTTTTGAATTTTCGATCCATCCTAATCGTACTATTGCGGAAGATTATTCAATCACCAGACCTCCTTTATTTGAAAATATGTCATTTGATTTTTGGAAAACTCGCATGTCTATTTTCTTGCAATCAAT
>NW_021319132.1:1430168-1453014 GCF_001605985.2 Dendrobium catenatum
AAGTTCACCAAAGAAGAAGATCTCTTTGGTGTCAAAGGACCCGGCGACTCCGCCGCACCGAGGAAGGTGGAAGTGATTTTGTAAGGGCTTCTCCGCCTAGCCGTGGGGGCTAAAGGAGAGACACTAGTTTAGAGAAATACTTGGAGGGTGCCTCCAAGGAGTGGACGTAGGTCAAGGTTTGATCGAACCACTATAAATCCGGTGTATTCTTTCTTTTTACTGCTTCCACATTTTAATTTCCGCACTTTGTTTGTGGTGATTTTGGTTGGAGTTTTGTCTTTGATTTTATAGTTTTCCAATTCACCTCTCTCTTGGTTAGCTTGGGACTAAGTTCATAGGGCTTAACATCCCTAACAAACTTTCATCCATTTCATACTCTGGACATCATCTGTACAAACCTAATATTGCACAATATGAATAGTTCAAAAAAAAATTGATATCATTTGGGACGAACTTCTATGTATCCATTTTGTACTCTAGATATCGTTTGTACGAAGGTAACTTTGTATAGTACAAAAAGAAGTTAGAAAATTTTCATGGCATGGTACAATTAACTTCATTCCAAGGAACACTCTGCATAAATCATCCAGTAAGATCCAAAATAGTACGATATGATTAGGTTAAAAAATTTATAAATTTTTTACTCTCCCCTAGTATGTCTATACAAGGTTACCCAATTACAATCACACTATCTTAGACAAAAGAAAAATATAAAATGTATAGAATCAAATTATAATAAACCCTAATATAATGTTTTCTTGAAGTCTTCAGCTATCTGAAGTATGATTTTCTTGAAATATTAGTACATATAAATAATAAAAGCAATATTTCCTTTATATATTCGGAGAAATAGTAATCAATACAATAATAATTTGGAATCATCAGAAGCACACATATTATGAAAACATTATTATGAAAACATAATTATGAAAACTAAGTTTCAACAAATTAGAATGCCAAATTTATCATTTCAATGTTAGGATGAAATTAATATATGCGGGATTGCTTCCATAGTTGGTGCACCATATATGATTGATGGAAATATGTTCCAATGGGGGAGAAGGGAATTTGTAAGAATTTGTGTTTGCATCAAGTTGGATAGCAAGTTGCCATTGGGTGTCTGGGTAGAAGGAAGCTTAAGAAAATTCTTTCAGAAAATTGAATATGAAAGGTTGCCTAAGTTCGGCCTCAATTATGGTAAGATAGGACACTTAATGAAAAATTGTTTGGACAATGGTTTGGAGGCAAATCGGGCTTCTAATCCTATAGGTATTACGTATAAAAATGTTAGCTCTTATGAGTTGGTAAAATTTAAAGCAGCTAATCGGGTTATATTTGATGCTGATGCTAATAAAGCTGAATATGGACTTTGGATTCATGTTAATTATGGGAAGAGAAGGTTTAAAATTTCTAGTTTTAGAAATAATTGGCCTCGTCTAATGAAGAAGGATGTTGGGAAGGGGACTATTCTAATCAAGCTTCCTAGAATTATTAAGGAACCTGAGGTTGACAAGGTTCCTAATGGGAGAGTTGATCCTGATTCAGTTATGGGAGGTGTGCAATCTAAAGGTGAAAATCCAGCTGTAGAGTTTATTTAGGATTGTCCTAAGAAATTACTGGCATTGAAAAATGAAGGGGGTATGGTTTCTAACTCTTATGTTCTTCCTATTTATGATAACAACTTCAAAGTCTTAGATGATTAGGTTGAGGAAGGGCAGTTAATTTGTCCAGAGAAGGTTATGTCTAAAGGAATTATGGTTGATAATAGAAGATTGGGTGATGGAATTATGGAGATGAAATTGGAGGTGAAAAATGATGATTTGGGCCTCAAAGAAAGTGGTTCTTCAATTGCCAATAAGAATGGTTCTAAAAAACTTAAAGGTTTAGGCCTATTAAATTGGCTCCTTGGAGTAGGAGCATGGATGGTGAACAAAAGGATAAAGTGGTGATCTCATCCCCTCTTGTACAATGAAGTCTTTTATACCTTTTTGGAACTATAAAGGTGCTAGGAAAAGGAAAGCTTCTCGATACCTCAAGGAGTTTGTCAAGGATCATGGTGTCTTTTTTTTGGGATTATTGAAAACAAAATTATCTTTGATTGATAGAAGGGATGTTTACTTGTTAATTGGTGATGATTGGGATTTTTTTTAACTCCCATTAGAAGGATTGTCTGGAGGTCTTCTGGTGGTATGGAAGTCTAGTATGGCCTCTTTTAATGTTTTGTAGTATTCTAACCAATTTTTTATTGGAGAGTATATTGTTCTTAATAAAGGAATATGTAGGATTGCATGTATATATGGGAGTACAAATGTTTATAAAAGGAGGATTCTTTGGGATAAGATGGAGCTTTATTTTTCTAAGGACATGCCTATGGTGGTAGGAGGAGATATTAATTGTTTACATGCTAAGGAGGACAAAAGGGGAGGGAAAAGATTTACTTTTTCCTTAGGTCCTAAGGAAATGAAGTAATTTTTGGCAAGTAATAACTTTCATGAAGTGGGGCGTGTTGGACCAATGTTCACTTGGTGTAACAGTAATATTGGAACTGATCGGATCCTAAAGAGATTGGATAGATGTTTTTTGAATTCACTTGTATTAAATTCTTCCCATTATATGGTGGTTTGGCACCTGCCTAAAGTTGCATCGGATCACTGTTTGATCTTATTAAATCTCCTGGAATTCAATCCTTTGTTTAAGAAAGCTATTAAATTTGAAGATTTATTGGCTTCTATCTTGGCATCAACTTCTCTGGTGAAAGGAGTTTGGATGAAGAAATCGGTTGGTAGTTTTTCTCAAATCTTTATCTCCAAGATGAAAAGATCTTTGAAGGCTTTGTTCTACTAGAGTAAAGCTAAGTATAATTCCTTAGTTCAGTCGAAGGAGTGCTTGTTAAAGGAAATTGTGGAGCTACAAGTTAAAGAAGCTAAAGATGGAGGTTTTTTGGTTGAAGATAGTTAGAATCTCAAATTAAAGGTGGGAGAGCTAAACTCAACTTTGGCTCGGTTGAATAGATGGTGGAGACAGCGTGCAAAGATCAAGTGGTTGGTTGAGAAAGACTATAATTCTAAATTCTTTCAAGCTTTCAATAGAGCAAGAAGAAATTCTAATTATATTTTTAAGATTAAAGATGATAACAGATCTTTGGTGGTGGATCAACATCAAATTGAGGATGTACTTTTTTGGTTCTTTAAGGAAAATGGAAAGATAGAAGTTGTATACTAGAAGGTTGGCTTTACCTATGGAAGTGTTTGGATGAAATTTACAAAATGATGTTAAGTAGAGAATTCTCATTAGAAGAAGTGGAGATTGTGGTCAAGCAAGTTGGCAACAACATTGCTCTAGGAAATAATGGTATTTCCTGCTCCTTTATTAAATCTTATTGGGACATTATTAAAGAAGAGTTTTGGAATGCTGTGAAACAAATCTTTTATATGGGGGATATGAATTCTAATTGGAAATATACTTTAATTGTGCTAATTCTTAAAGTGAGCAATCCTATGGCTCCTTCAAATTATGGACACATTAGTCAAGGTTCTTTTGAACAGATTGTCTTCTATTGATCCTCAAAAGGTTTTTGAAGAGCAAGTGGAATTTTTGAAAGGAAGATTGATTTCAGAACATGTTTTGGTTGCTCAGGAGGTATTCCATAAATTTAGGCACTCAAAATCTTCCAAAGGTTTTGTTTCTTTCAAATTAGACATGGATCAAGCTAATAATTCTATGGGCTGGCCTACTATGGTGAAAGCTTTAGAGTATTTTGGGTTTTCATCTAAGTTTTCTAAAATAATTTTTGAATGTGTTCAAGAACTAAGATTCTCTTTATTAATTAATGGCAATCTTTCAAGTTGGATCAAAGCTAGAAGCAGATTCTATCAAGGTTGTCCCGTATTGCCTTTTTTATTCATTATTTGCTCTAAGCTTTTATCAAATGCCTTTAAACAAAAAGGTGACTCAATTGGAGTTCGTGTGAGTTCAAATGGCCCAAGGATTTCTCATTTTCTCTATGCAGATGACATTATTATCTTCTCAATAGCTAAATTGAATGTAGTAAAGGAGATAAAAGTTATTTTAAAGGAATTATGCAGTTGGACTGGCCAAAAAGTTAATGTGAATAAGTCTTGCATTCTTTTTGGTAAATCTATAAAGAGAAGTAATAAAAGATCTATTTCTCGTATTATGGGATTCAAATCTGTCATTGAGTTTTATTACCTTGGAATTAAAGTAGCTTTGAGGAGGCTACTGGGAGCAGATTTCTAGTTTATTATTGATAAGGCCTTGAGGATGATAAATATTTGTGGAGAAAAGATTATTTCTTTAGCTTGAAAAATCACTCTTGTTAAATTGGTTTTGCTTTCTTATACTATATTTCATTGTACTGACTCTTTGATCCCAAAAAGTGTTCAAGATGAGGTTGATAAGTTAAGTAGAAGTTTTAGTTGGAATAAGATAAATAGAAGATTTGAACTTCATTATGTGAATTGGAATTTAATGTGTATGCCATTGAAATGGAAAGGTCATTCTCTACATTCCTGTTCAACTAAAGTTGGCCTTTTGTGAGCTAAGCTTATTTGGAAGTATGTACATGATAAAGATTCTTTGCCACATAAGGTCATATTTTTGAAATATGGATCTTTGTATGAGATGACACATTAAAGAAGGTTGGTTCTATTGCTTGGAAACTTATTATTGATGGAGGCAAATCGTTTAAGCCAATTGTTAGATTGAGCATTTCTAACAATGAGTCTTTTGATGTCTTTAAGGATATTTGGGTTTTGGATAAAAGTTTGGATAGATGGAAGACGTCAGTTATATCTCAAGAATTCAATGAATTCATGATTGACAAACTTATTTTAGACAGTTGCTGGAATGAAGATGTACTCAGTAAGCTCTTTGGAATTGAACTTGTGAAACTTATATGCCAAATATAACTTTTTTCGGGATTGGGTGAGGATATGATGGAATTAATCTTTCAAAATTATGGAAAATCCATTTCAGCACTAGCATTTGAAGTTTTGGTTCATGATTACTCTCATGTTAAAAATTCTAGGATTGGATTAAAAAGGCCAAACTTATTCCACTGGTGGAGGTATTCTGGTGGAGAGTTTTCAATAATGATATTCCTACATATCACTTCTTGTCTTATAGGAGATTACAAAGGGAAAATGGCTGTCCTAGAAGCTGTAATGAGGTTGAAGACATTGAACATGTTATCAAATGTAAGAAGCTGTTAGAAGTTTTTTAACATCTAAATAGACGGGGCTTTGGGATTTCATCTTTTGTCTTTTTTGAAGAACATTGTAAGTGGTTGTCCTTATAGAACTCTTGATTAGTTAATTTGTATTGCAATATTATTTTATTTTCATGGAAGGTGACAATTAAGTTGATTCATGAAGGAAATGATGAAAGACCATTGGTCATTGCTGCTAATGTTGTGAGCTATGCTTCAAATTATCCATTTAAAGTTAGTCTCAACTCAGGTAAATGGGGTGCTAATCAGTCTTCTAGGCTATTGAATAATCATTGGCATCCTTCTCCACCAAATTAGATCAAAGTTAAAATTGATGCATCATTATTACCATCATATAAAGATGGAATTGGCAGTGTCTTTTGTGACTACAAAGGTAGATTTCTTCTGAAGTTTGGACATGCTTGTGTTATATGGGATGTATCTCGATTGGAGCTTCTAGCTATTTAGTCTCTCAAGGAGGTTATCAAAGAATGGATGTACAATTATAAGGGTATTATCATTGAAGATGAAAATGCTAATATGATTAAGTTTATTCAAGGTAAAATTATAAGTGGCGGTCAGAGAATGGAAGATTTTTCTTTTATTAAAGATTCCAATCATGTAATTTTTAATTGTATAAACAGGAAATGTAATAAGTTAGTAGATTTATGTGCTAACTATGCTCTCTTTAGTTTGTTTATTTGGGAAGACATTAATATGAATATGGTTCCTCTTCCTTTATCTCTTTATTTTGGGAGGAATATTATTTTAATAGTTTGTAGTTTTTACTTTCTTTTTTAATATTTAATTTTGTTGGTTGCATTTTCTATAAAAAAAAAAGTAGGCTTACAAAACTAGCAAGATACTTTGAGGGAGTTGTTTACTCAACTCTTCCACACCATTCACTAATTTAGAGGTGGAATGCTAATGCTAGAAGTTTAAAAAATTGATGATATTGGAAATAAGATCAACAAGACTCCACATAATATCGGAACCCAACATATTGAGTTGGACTTAATAATACAAGTTCATAAAATTGACATGGAGATCTTGAGTGTTTGACACATTATGGCCTTGGCAGTTAATTTGGGGGAAGAAGGTCAAAGCCCAATTTTGGACAGAGGTTTCACATCTCTTTTTGATATGAATTTTTAAAAATTTTCTAAGCTCTCCTAAGGAAGAAAAGGGCAGAGATGCCAATGGAGAGAAAGGTAGTTAAGACTACTAATGAAATAAAATTTTGTCATTATTAGAGATAGAAAGAGAGATTATGTCCCACCGGGGTTGCCATTTTTTGTTTTGGTTGAAAAAAGGTTTTAAAAGGTTAATCTTCTTGGGGAATTTGAAATTAACTTTAAATTTTAATTCTGAAATTGAACATCCCATCAAAAAAGGTATACTACCTATAGAGGTAAAAAATGAGATTTTAGAATGGGGTTTAGAATTACAAATTCCATCTCGAATATCGTAAACAAATTTAGGAAATAACTACATATGGCCCTGAAGGGTCAAATTGAAGTTTGATTAAACATTTGGCTAAAATAATTTAGGTGAATGATTATTAATTTTATATTAAAAGTTTTATCAATGAAAAATATATCTTAGTGAAGGAATAAAATATCATTAATTATCAATTGTTTGAACATGACGATAATGATCATCATTGATTTTGATTTTCCCAAAGAAGACTAATTAAGCTTTGAAAATATAATTTTTGAAAATTTGTTGTGGATTTTAAATCTCTTATGAGTGTAATCCCTCATAGTTAATCACATTGTAGGGTTGTTGAATTCATTGTGAATGCTTTTGATTAAAATAATGAAAGAAATTTGGTTTAGAAATTTTCTAGGAGTGATATCAAAGAAGGTGAATTTGGAATTTGAATTGGGAATGGATTAAATTCTAAACACTTGTTTTTGGAGTTAATGGAGGAGCAGTAGGAGGCACTTTAGGATTCTAAAACAATATAGTAGTGCCCAAACCTAATTTAAGTGTTGGGCTTTATGTTTTGGACTAAGAAAATCTTTAATATTAGTTGGATAATTTATCAAAGATTTGGGATTGTAATCCCAGAGGTTAGGGTCTTATGTTTTAAAATCTTCCAAGAATCCTAAATCTAAATTGGGCACTTGACCATAGTAGTCCAATCTAGACCTATGTAATACAATATAAAATTTGGACTTACCCTAGCTTTGATTGGGGAGCTAGCTAACCACCTAATCGATTATAATTCATGTTGTTAGTCATTTTTATGAAAGTGTGGTAGGGATGTTATTTATAACATTTTTGAGAATTGGGATCGATGTTTAGTCTTTCATACCATACCTTGGGTGCCTATTTTAGTTAGTATAATGTCTTTTTTAATTTGAACACATAACTATGAAATTATGAATTTTAAAGCCTGGGGGTTGTTCAATATACACATCTTCTTTAATCACCTCATTCAAAAAGGAACTCTTAACATTCATTTGGTACAACTTGAATCCCATAGAATAAGCAAATGCTAGTAGTACTCTAATGGCTTTCAATCTTATTACAGGGGAAAAGGTATTTTTAAAATCAATCCATTCTATTTGGTTATACCTCTTAGCCACCAATCTTTCCTTATTCCACACTACTACACCAGAATCATTCATCTTATTTTTGAAAACCCACTTAGTTCCAACCATACTTTGTTCCTTATGTCTTTTAACTAGGTCCCAATATCATTTCTTATAAATTTATTTCACTCTTCTTACATTGATAAGAACCTAAATTCATTAGATAGGTCTTTATTTAAGTTGATGGGTTCAGTCATTGAGATAAAGGCAGAGTGATTTACCTCTTTTCTAAGTCCTTGCTTAGTTCTAACACCTTCAAATGAGTCTCCTAAGATCATTTCTTTAGGTTGAGTTAAATAATATCAACATTCTCTAAGCAAAGTGTTTTTAGGTTCTACCCTTTCCTCTAGATTTGCCAATTCTAATTTTTGTGTGACTTTTACAACCTTTCTTCTTCTATCTCAAACCCTTTAGAATGGTCAGATTCATCAAATACAACATAAGTGGTTTCCTCAATTACCAATATTCTTTTATTAAAAACTCTATAGGATTTCCAAACACTTGAGTAACCTAGGAACACTCCTTTATTAGATTTTGGATCAAATTTTCCTTATAGAGATTTCCCATTATTCAGAATGAATAATTTACATCCAAAGACATAAAGGAGAGAGAGGTTGGTTGTTCCACCCTTTAAAATTTTATAGGGTGTCTTATTTAGCTTGGATTTAACATTCACTCTATTTAGAATATAATAGGTTGTATTCACTACTTATGTCCAAAAGTATTTAGGAAGAGAGTATTCAGCTAACATGGCTCTATCAGCTTCTACTAGGGTCCTATTCTTTCTTTCAACTACCTCATTTTGCTGAGGGGTCTTAGGAGCTAAAAAATTATGGTATATGCCTTACTCATTATAGAAAGATTCAAAATTTTCATTATCAAATTCTCCACCATAATCACTATGATCTGTTAGAATTTTACAACCTAGTTTCCTCTTGTTCTTAGTGGAGAAAGATTTAAACTATTCAAATGATTCACTTTTATGAGATAGAATACTATCCCAAGAAAATCTTGAATAATCATCAATAATCACATATCCAAAGATTTTCCCTCATAGGCTTGTAGTACGAACATGTCCAAAGTGATTTATGTGAAGGACTTCTAAGGGTTTGCTAGAGATAATGTCTTTGATTTAGGGGAAATAGGATTTGACTTATTTTCATAGCTGACTAGCATTGCATAGGTGGTCCTTAGTGAAATCTAGTTTAGGTATTACTCACACTAAGTCTTTTTGTGTGATCTTTTTAAGGCTTTTCATGCTTTCATGACACAATCTCCTATGCCATAAATTAGGATTCAATAATAATTATTTTTAAGCAAAGAGCAATGTAAATTTAATACAAATTAGATCAAGCATGTAGACATTATTGATTCTCCTTCCCTGCAAAATGGTTTTGTTATTTAAGATTATTATGTAGGTGGTATAAAAGAATTTGATGTTGAATTTTTTTTCATAGAGATGGATTATGCTGAGTAGGTTATGTTTTAAGCCATCTACTAGTAAAATATAATGATAAAATTTTTAGAGTTGCCAATTATACCTGAGTCCGCTACTCTCATGGCAGTGTTATCTATAAGTGTTACATTGCCTCATGCCCTTACCTCCAGTGAAATGAATTGATTTGCATCTCCAATCATATTCCTTAAACTTCTGCTATCTAGGCACCACATGCTCTCATGAGGCCTTTTGTGAGAGCACATCTATAAAATCATCAGATGTTAGATTTATGAACTCAAATAGGTTTGAGTCCCATATTATGGAATGAAGAGTAAAATGCATGCAGGGTATGTGGTGAATTTTTAAGTTTTGGTCTCCACACCAAATGCGTACTATGGTAAATAATGCAGGTGTGGGAGATATATCCTTGTATTCCAAAAGAAAATTATTTAACACCATAAAAAAGATTTATAAATCTTCTTGGGTTATAGTACCTCTTCCTAGGTTTGAATGATGCATGCTGATGTGATGGATTAAAAAACTCTTCAAGCGAAGGAAGTTTTATTTTTCTTGAAAGTAGTTAATTAAGTTTGTAAAAATTTATTTTCCCTTTCAAGAATTAACTTTTCTATATTCAATGCATGCTCCCTTCTATCTAAATCAGATGTAAGAGTATATAAGTTCTTGTATGCATTTTTTAGTTCAACATCTAGTATATTTAACGAATCATACTCTTTAGTTAAATCAAGTTCCTTTTTATTCAAAGAGTCAAACTCATCTAACAAAGCCATGTGGTTTCTATCTAGAGTGGAAAGATCTTTCCTTAAGATTTCATGCTCCTTTTGCAAATTTAAAAAATCAACTTTAAGGCTAGCATGTATTTTCTTGATCTTGCTATATGAATAATGAAATTATTTTAGAAACTTCAAGTAGTTGATCATACGTAAGCTCACATACCTCTTCTTGATTAAAGTGATCAAGATGATCATAAATAAGCATAGGTTTATTACCTCCTCTTCTGCTTTAATTTGAAAGGAGTCTGATGTTGAATCTGCCAACAAAGCCTTTTGGATCCTTTTTTTGTCCTTCAGACTTCAGATGCCCTGGATTCTTGGATTCAAAATAAATAACATCAGAAGAAACTTTAGAAATTTTATTATTCTTACCTTTGTTCCATTTTTTGTGATGCTTTACTTTTTCCTTAAGAAGCTCTTGAATTGCCTTATTATTAAAGCATTACCATCATTTCCAAAACTAGAAGAATCAGTGTCAGAATCATTACCCTTTAATGCTACAATTTTCTATTTTTTCTTCTCACCTGCATCAAGTTACCTTTGGTTCACTTCTTACTCCTAAGAAATGGGTGATTCAAGTAAGTTATAAATTGAATAAATATTTAAATCCTTAAATTCAATAGTAATAGTATTTTTTGCATCAAAAAAAGAAGATAAACATCTCAGAATCTTGTTAACCTCTTCATAATTTATAAGTTCTCTTCCTAAGGTATACAGGGATGTAAAAATCTGTGTATACCTAGTATACATTCTAAAAATAATTCGATACACTTCATGATAAAAAGTTCATAATCATGCAGAAGAATGTTAGGCCTATATTGTTTAACTTCCTTTGTTCCATCATAAGTAATGCATAATTTGTCCCAATTCTCATTACCAATTATACAAGTAGAAATATAAATATAATCCTCAGATTTTAAGTCATAGAAATAATAGTTCAAACACTTTGCATTTAGTTGTTCTAGATCTCTATCATCCGTTATACATTCAGCAAAAAAATTTTTAGTTTTAACACCATTTACTAATCTTGAAGGTGTAGAATAACCATCTTGAACAAGTATCCATATACAATAATTAATTGATTATAAAAGGTGGACATGTGAATTTTCCAGAAATCAAAATGAATATTATCAAAAAGAGGTGGTCTAGTAATTGAATATCATTCTATGATGTTTATATTTCCAAAGTTAGCCGAGGATATTAATTCATATGTTTTCTAAAACTTGGTCTTATGAATCTCACTCTGATACCACTTGAAAGTTTATGAGTTGTGTTAAACTCTAATGAACTAGTCCTGAGGCTAACCAAGAGGGGGAGGGGGAATAGGTCATTTGAAATATTTATTAACAAAATAGAAAATATTTTTAAAATCTTTTTGAATATTTTAAAACAAATGATTTATGTAGAAGCAAAAAAATTTATCAATAAAAAACATAAATTTTGACCATAGAGAAAATCATTAAAATATATAAAAATTAAAATGCAAAAAAAATATAGAAAGAACACACTAAGATTTATAGAGGTTCAGTCAACTTGACTTATGTCCACTCCTTAGAGACGCCCTCTCCGAGTAGTATATTAACAAAAGTGACTCTCCATTTTCTTCAACAAAAAGGTAGAGAGAACCTTACTAAATTTTTTCACCGACCCAATGAGATAGTGAATTTTGAATCATTTTACTCCCTCCTTAAGTAGTTAGAGAACCTAAAAATCCTTTTTCACTCACTTGGTGAAGACAGAGAATACAAGAATCCTTTTACTCCCTTTATGAGTAGGTAGAGAACCTTAATCTAATGCTAATGAAGATCTCCCCAAAGCCACCAAAGAGTGAAGAAGCAACTTGATGAAGATGATAAACACCTTTCTTGGAGCAAAATCTGTGAATCCCTCATAATTCCCTATCACAAGGATCTCCCTCTCTCAAGCTCTCCCTCTTCCTTCTCTAAGCTCTCTCTTAGTTCTCATCCATAGCAAAAGATTAACTCAAGGTATAATATAATTGCTTAAATAGATAGCGTCTAAAAGAAGCCCTAAGGTTAAATTCTATACTAATAGATCGTCCCGTATATTTAGTACAAAACATCTCTTTTAGCCAAGATGAACAACATTGCCCTGTACGATTAGTTCAAGAGAAATCGGCTGATCATCCTGGATGATTAATTTAAATCTATTGAAATTCATCTAGTATGATACCTGGAGATGCCCAATCATCTCATGCACTTCTCTTTCATCTTGGACAAAATGGGTCAATTGTCCTGGATGATTAGTTAAAAAATTATTGTATTCATCCTGTGCGATAGGTCGCGATCCCTTATCATACCATACATATTCTCTATCATTCATTGATCATCCTATATGATAGTATTGGATTATGTTTTACAATAATTGTTCTAATAATTACAGGATTAATTTAAGCATGATTGTCTTGAATAGTCAAGGATTATATTTATCATCCTGTATGATTAGTAGAATATTTAAAGATTAAAATATTGCCTAAATTCTGATTGGCAATTTTTTTCACCATATAAACTGATTGTTCTAGATGATAAGGATCATCTAATTTGATTAGTTTAATCACTCAAATTTTTAAGGCAAAACCAAACAATGGGGCCTACACATTAATTAAAGAAAAAGGAAACAGTCCATAAGGTGACCTCAAGCTTTCTACTTCTCATAAGAACTACAATCATAAAAAGAAACACAAAACCTACAAGCTCGAGTTCCCCACTACAGAATGATACAAAAGGCCCTATATACATTCTACGGTGCTCAAGCACAAGCACCCAAAAAAGGAGCAAACCAAAAACTTCAAAAAGCTCTAGCCAGCAATCCTCAATTTCAAATCTTCAAGCATCAACACCAAAAAGTTCCTGCAAAAGATTTGATAGTCATAAAAGACATAGCAATAATACATATAATGGTTAAAGATAAAAAGATTGAGGCTAAAATAAACCAAACATTGAATCCCATAAGCATAATATACCAACCAATTATCACAATATAACCCAGACAGAACCACATTAAAAAGGTAACCACCTCTATCCATAACCAGCAACCAAACAAACTAATCAGTGAGAGACCACATTTAACTAGCCCACCCAAAGCAATCACCAAAATAATATTAGTTTAATTACTCATAATTAATATGGATTCCCTAATTAGGGTTTATGTTTTTAACTAATTTTCCAATACAATATGAAATAATCCTGTACGATTAGGTCAAAAATAGAGAATTCTCTAACTAACCAACTTTCTCCCAGTGAGTGTGTGTGTGCAAGATTACTTAGCTTGGGGTTCACCAGATATATATGATTTGACTCAAGAAAGTAAAAACTATATTGAAATTGAAATTACAAACAAACTCAAACCTAGTCTACCCGATCATGAGATGATTTTCAATGTAAGTGATCTTATGGACCTAAAAAGTTAGTAAGCAGGGCAAATAAAATAGATATGCAATAATAATAGTGGTAAATAACCAATAATGTTTTTTATCATTAAATATAGTACTTGGATCAAGATTTGCAACATCCCTAAAAAACTTGACCCTAGCCATGACCTTTAATATGACAACTTGACCAATAAACTATATTTGTTTTATACAATTTGACCCATAGTTGATTAGGGATTAAAATGACCAAAATACCTTTCAAGGGAAAATTTGGATTTTCCCTAAAGCTTAATATGGAACAATCAATTCAATCCTTAAAACCTCTTCAAATGAAACCTTAACATCATTACGAGTGCACTATTCTCAAACCTAGATTTTTGTTTGACCTAGTTGAATAAGTCAACCATGGTTGACCAAAATGCCCCTTAATGACCCAAATGGTAATTTTGGACCAAACGACTCTCCTAGTGCCTGAGACAACTTTCATTAGTCTCAAATGATAACATCAACCGGTTGAACCAAAGCCCTACCTCTGGTTCAACCTGGTTTACCAAATCAACCATAAAACCTATTTACACTTATTCAAGGATTAGATCAAGCTAGAATTTCTTTAAACTCCTTTAACCATCAGTCCTAGTGGTTTAGGCCTGATTGGAGACTTTGACCCACTCAATAATTGACATGATCAATTGGACATTGGTTTGATCAAAATTAGCCAAATGGGGCAAATTAGTTTAATACTCAATCAAATCTTTTAAACCCTAAATCCCACTCTAATATGTATTTTAAGTGTATTCAAACTTAACCTAAGTCAAATGTTTATTATTTTGACCAAGTCAATTTCTTTGACTTCATCAAACCCTTATACTTTTGGTCAAATCATTATACACATTCAATCAAAATTTCTCAACCCTTCAATCCCACTTCAATTCATTATTCAACTGTCCTCAAGCATACTATGTGTTAAGTTCAGTTGGATTTGATAAGGTCAACTTTCTATGACTTGGTCAAATCTCACCACATGTTCATTAGTCCACCCATATGCTTAATCCACCCATTTAAACTACTTGAATTCACCTAGCTAGCATCTAACTACTACTTAAACTCTATATCAGCCTTAGTTGAATGTTTGATAAGTCAAATGATCAAACAAATTGCTAAGTTATCTCATTTGGTCAAACTCCCTCAAACTGTTAAGTCCTTGTCAAACCTTTTTAGTTGGCATGCCTAAATGAGAGCTAAAGCTCTCTAAAAACTCTCTAAAGCAAGCATAGCCCTTGGTTTAACTTAAAAGGTCAAGAAGTGGTCCCTCTCCTAGTTGAAGCTACCAAATGGATTTTAGACTCCCCCGACTTTTCCATTACCACCCAATGGCCTGGGGCATGCATGAAAGATTCAAATGAGTGGTATGATGGATCTGAGCCATCTATATTTAACCTTAGACCTAAAATAATCTAAGATCCCTCATTTTCCCCCATTCAATATATCTCATTCTTCTAAAACTCCTCTAGGTCTTTTCCCATTTTGTTTTTACTCCCCATGTTTTGCTTTATGCTTCCATAACCCAAACTCATTGGTTAAAGCTTACCGCCATTGATCCTCAAGTTAAACCATGCCCATACTCTATCCAGCTCAATTTTCAATCTAGGAGATTTTAATAGTTAACTTCTTCTGGAAGATTATTTATGGACAATCTACAAGCTCAACTAGCCCAAGATCATCAAAATAAACTAAGTAAATTATGGTAATGGTCAAATCCTAGCTCTACATGTTTAGGTTTAAATATCATTACACTAATAAAAAAATAGCTTTTCATAAATGATGAAATTAACTTTTGGAATGATTATTGCCCTATTACTTTGTTTTCTTTCTTCAACAAGCTTAATGATAAAATTCTTATGGGCAGGCTTTCGATTTTTTCACTTAAAATTATCTCCTTAGAGCAAACTAGTTTTGTCAAAGTTAGATCTATTTTTCATAATATTTTATTGTCCCAATGGCTTCTTTATGACTTAGAGGCAAAAATTTTAGGGGGTAACATTATTTTTAAAGTTGATATTTCTAAAGCTTATGATTCTTAAATTGGGATTTTCTCTATATGGTCCTTAGGCTTTTTGGATTTAACATGGATTTTATTAATCTTATAAAGAATAACATAGAGAATTATTTTTTTCTGTTATTATCATTGGTAAATGTTATGGTATTTTAATTCATTGCATGGTCTTAAATATGAGGTGAAAGACCTCAGATGACACTAAAAAATGCTCTGAAAACACCTGAAAGTTCGTTAGGGATGTTAAGCCCTCATGAACTGGCCCAAGGCTAACAAAGAAAATAGGTGAATTGGATAACTTTAAAACTAAAGCAAAAACTCAAACCAAAATCATATCATTGGTAAATGTTATGGTATTTTAATTCATTGCATGGTCTTAAATATGAGGTGAAAGACCTCAGATGACACTAAAAAATGCTCTGAAAACACCTGAAAGTTCGTTAGGGATGTTAAGCCCTCATGAACTGGCCCAAGGCTAACAAAGAAAATAGGTGAATTGGATAACTTTAAAACTAAAGCAAAAACTCAAACCAAAATCAACACAGAAATCAAGGTGCGGAAATTAAATAATGCGGAAGCAATAATAAGAAAAGAACACACACGATTTATAGTGGTTCGGTCAAACCTTGACCTACGTCCACTCCGTGGAGGCACCCTCCAAGTATTGCACTAAAACAAGTGTCTCTTCTTTAGCCCCCACAGTTAGGCGGAGAAGCCCTTACAAAATCACTTCCACCTTCCCCGGTGCGGCGGAGTCGCCGGGTATATATCTTCTTACTCCTTCACAACATATCATTGATGTTGCCAATCTATCTTTATAATAAAAAAAAACAAATACCTTCTATTCTCCCATAGTGCATTCTATAAGGCAATCATAATCGATGATAATATGCCAATATTCGTGATTACAAAATGATGCCCTGCTCATCATATCTTTGAGTTGTATTCTCGTAAAACATCTAAAATTCCCAAACATAATTTGTCAATTTTCCACACCATAACAGCCATCAATGCACGCAAAAAGAAACAGAAATAACTAGATCTCAACATGTTACAATTTTGAATCGAATCAATTAGATATTTCAATCTAAATTTATTCTAAAGGAAGAAGAAATATGAAATCTTAGTTGACGATATTTTACTAGAAATGGGTTTTTAATAAGCATTCGTGATTCCAACTATGGCTGGTCACAAGAATTTTGCATGAAAGCCAAGAACTTTGCACGCCAAATAGTGAAGAAAAGATAGAAGATACCTTACAAATGGAGGAGTATCGACGGTTGACCTTTGTTGTTGACAGTGAGCAAGGAGGCGGAGAACCTTCCGTTTGGCTTCCCTGGGTTTGATCAGACAGCAGCTGCTGCATAGTGGGTTCGGTAGACTTTCCTAAGGACGAAATCGATGGGAGAAGGGAGAGGTTCGAGAAGGAGAAGGGGGCTGACCTAGGCTTCTCTCCTCGCCGAGAGCGAGAGACGTTCGGCGCTGGGGGAATTTTCCGCCTGGACTTCTTGCGACTGGAGAAGTAGAGGAAGCAGGTTTTCCAATTTAACAGGGAGACCTAGCTCGTGCGGGCTAGTCGCAAGAGATTTGATGGCTAGAATAAATTGACAGGTCACAGAGGGATGACCAGGTGGGCGCTGACACTGCGGACGGGAGAGAGGGTTTGAAAGCAAGTTTGTTCTCTGGTGAGCTTGCAGCTTCTTGAACAGAGGGAGAAGAGCTTATGTGGAACTGGGCGTGTGAATAAGACTCCTGGGCTCCGATTTCAACGAAAGAAAACCAAAAGCGGAAAGCTGTGTGCGAATTACGAAAGGGCCACAGGCTCGAGAGAGAGAGGGTACGGCGAACTGCTATGTGTTTTTGCGAACTTAGCCGATGGCTTTCTCTGTGCGTGTGGGGAAGTTTGTGCCAACGAGGGGAATTGAGAGCTGACCATATTCGTTTCTTCTTCCTTGAGGATTTCGGAAGTGAGGGCTGGGCAGAATTCGCAAAGAGAGGGAGAATGGATTTTTGTGTAAGAGAGAGAGCGTATGGATCATTGCCTAACTGCCTGGGGCTTCTCACGCGAAACTGGAAAGGAGGCCGACTGGATCATTTTGCGAACTGGCAGTGTGTTTCGATCTAAACTGCAAGAGGAGAGGGATTCACAGAACTGAGAGCACAACGGTGTGGTGGTTCACGTGAACTGCAGTGGGCAGGAACGCTCCCGAGCTGCGGAGAGCTGCGAACTGTAGTTGTGACGTCTTTCGTGTTCTAGTGCGAATGAGACTGAGAATGCAGGGATTTCGGCCTTGGAGGTGTTCGTTCATGAACTGGAAGATGACGGGGCTGGGGCGTCTCCTGCGATGCTGAGAAGAGGAATTCGGTTCTGTATTCTGCGAATGAGAGTTCGGTCCTGTGGTATGAAATTTCGTGAGACTTTGGAGAGAGCGCAGTGAGGGGAAAAGTTATGTAACTGCTGAGGGAGGTACGGGGCAAATTCACAACAGAGAGACGGGACCTGGGAGAGGTTTTCACGAATTAGTCAGACAGTGGGGAGACAGTTTGCGATAAGAGGAAGTTGGGGCTGGTGGTTGAGCGCGCCTAATTCAAATCAAAAGCTCCTCAAATGTCAGATCCAGAAAACGGGGTAGGATTTATTGATTGATTTAAACATTTCGAATTGAAATTTATCCCTAATAGTGGTTATAATTGATTTAATTAAAATATTCACAATAATAGTTCACAGTTTAATGAAATATAATTAAATTTGAAAAAATTTCTCAACACTCACCTTCGGCCTATTTTTGAATGAGAGTTCAGGACTTCCAACAAGAGGTTCAAGGTTCGAGTCCCACGTGTATGCTTGTGTTGTGAGTTTTTGCCTTAAATCCTAATGTCCCAAAAAAATATAAATTTTGATTTGATAAGAAGTCGAGTTGAGTTTTAGTCTTTTTGGAGTTGAATTAGAATTTGAGTTGAATTAGAAAGAGGATGCAACAGGTCCCTCTATATTTAATATGATTAAATTAAATTGAAATTTGATTAGTAAGAATTTTTTGTTTGATTAGGGTGAAAGAATTGATCTGTAGCCTAATGAATAATAAAGGTCAGTAATTTTGACTTGAAATATACTGAATTAGATATGTTATTAAATTGGAGTTCGGAGTCAAAAAAATGACTGAATCATAATCGGGTTTGATTTGAGTTCGTATATATAGTGAGTTTGGAACTTGAAACTAAGAGAGATTTTAGCATTCGAAAATCGAATGGTAAGGAATTTTAGTCGACTCTTAGCGTCAATGGTCATCCCACCTAAAGAGAAAATCCTATGGGGGCGAGTGTCTACACTAGGTTTACGAATACCTAGGTGCTAGAATCGATTCCGGGATGGACCTCAAATAATGAGGTTCAACAATCACATCGGCCAGGCATATTATGATCGCCCAGGACTATGTCCCGTACGATTGACATCGGCCAGCATCAATCAGGCAAATGATCAGGACGATTAAATGGTTTTAAACTAATGCGTCAGGACATCGTGATATCAGCCAGGAAACGAGTAACCAATTTTCGCCCTCTCTTAGCAGTCAACCAAATCATCCCAGGCCGTTGTAGGAGATGACATTATGAATACTAATCGCCAGGATGATATGCCTATCCGGCCTGCCGTGGACGATAATGGTGGCCAACTTGCATTAAGGAGACTCTTTTGAAAGCTTCAAATTAAGCTATGGCATGATTAAAGCTTTTGTAGTTGTCTTTGGCAGCCATTGTAGCTTCGTTTAACTTGTAAGGGGGAAACTTGAAGAGAAAGCTTGAAAGGGAGAGAGGAAAGGGTGGAGTTGAGAGGGAGATGATCCTGTGAGGGGGAGGAACTCAAGGAGTGTGGTGGGATATCCACAACGGTTTTGCTCCAGCGAACTCGCACCTTAAGTACCATCAGATCAAGAGCTTGCCATCTTTGAAGAGTAAAGTTCACCAACAAAGAAGATCTCTTTGGTGTGAAGAACCCCGGCTAACCCGCCGCACACAGGGAGAGTAGTGGAAAGAGTTTTTTAATAAGCTTCTCTGCTCTTCGTGGGGTAAGCAAAGGAGAGCCAACTGATTTTAGTGGCAAATACTTCGGAGGGTGCACTTCTAAGGAGTGGACGTAGAGTCAGTTTGACCGCAACCGCTATCCAAACTTGGTGTTATTTCTATATTGTCTTTTCCAAGCATTTAATTTTATATATTAATGCATCGTGTGATTTCTCTGTCCGGTGTGATTTTAGTTTATGGCGATTTTTTATTCTTTGTGAAAAAGAAATTTTCTTAAATACTCATTCACTCCTGCGCCGCCCCCCCGACCACCCCCTCTTTGTCTTGCTTAGGGTCAGTTCTAAGGTGCTTAACCATCTCTAACAAATTTCAAAGTTCTTAGAGCACTTTCTGTGTATCTGATTTGACTTTCAGTGTTAGTGTTCTAAAAAAAAACTTTCTCATTTTTAGTATCGCGTAATCCGCATTATTTCTAATTTCCGCACCTTGATTTCTTGGTGAGTATTTTGGTTTGGTTTTTAGCTTTGAGTTTAAGTTATCCAATTCACTCTCATTTTTGTATGTTAACACTAGGAAACTAGTTTTTATGGGGCTTAACAATCTCTACCCACGAACTTTGCAGGTGTTTTCAAGATGTGCGACTATTCTAGTGTTTCTGAGGCTTTCAGTGGTGTATCAAGAAGCCGGAGATATTCATAAAAACAAGTTTTTGAAAGCTTTTGAATTTTCGATCCATGGCTAATTGTGCTTATCGTATCTCTTGCCGGAAGGATATTCCTATCACCAGACTACCTTTATTTGAACATATTGTTTGAATAAATGGGTTAAAAGCCTTATTTGTGTTTTTCTTTTATTTTTCTTGTTTTCCGTTTTTATTTTGTGTTTTTTATGAGATTTCTTATTTTACTTGTTTTGTTTCAAATTTTTTAATTTAGTATGATCAACACAATCATCCGCACTTTTCTAAAATGAAAATCTACCTTCAGTTTTTTCCTTGAAATTTTTGGTAAGTTGCGATTGACTTCTTCTAAAATACTCGAAGGAAGGAAACCGTTATTTTTTTTTGCTCGTCAATCTCTATTTCCTAAAAGAGGTTATCCTACTTTTGATTTTAAAATCTTTTTCATCTTTTAAATTAGTTTTTGAAACAAATTTTTTAATCTCCCTACTTTTTATTATCGCATAGAATCTTTTGCAAATTGTTGAGATATACATACATAATTTTCTATTAATCAAGAATTTTTGCTTTTATAAATAGGCATAAGGTGTTACTTATGTTTATTTTTAAGATTTAAGAAAGGGTAGCATATTCAAAAATTGGCCAGTGATCGTCAAAAATACAAGATGCGCAAAGACGCCCATAAATTGAAAAAAAATAGAACACACAAAGTGTATCAAAGAGTTTGCGCACGTGCCGCCTACCAATTGTCAAGCAGGCATAAAGATGAGCCACAAATTTTTTAATGGCTTACCATTCTTAGTTTTTTAATTTTTAATACTTATAAGAACCCTTGATACTTTTGATGCTGGGAGTTTGGAAATTTAATTTATTGCGTCTGATTGTTCAAGACAATCCGCTGCTATATGTTCTTCTATTAGATATCATTTTATGGAAGGAGTTTTTGAAAAAATAATATTTTCTTCTTCCTAATTTATTCATTGATTTAGATATTGAATTAAACAGTTTTTTAGCCTCCTTTTTAAAAGACCTTGAAGTTTTGGATTTATCAAATCTGAATTTCTAACCTTTTACTGGACTATGCATTGTCAAATCAACATGTTCTAACTAAAATTATTGGATTAAACGTAGGAGGTATACTTATCTCATTTTAAGTAATACTTGTTTTTTTTTAGAGTATGATCAGGGATACATTTTTTGGTTCTTTTGTTCATATTTATTTTTGTTGCCTCCTCTCTTGTTATGCAAATGTCAAAGGGGGAGACACCGTACTTGTATCCTTTTGTTTTCTATTTACAAAAAATTTTAAAATAAAACAAAATGATGTTATTATCCTCCCCCTATTTTTTTTTATAAGTTCTATTTTAGTGAGGGGTTGAGATTAGGTGAAAATTAGTTTCTTTTGTGAAAATTCAAGAATCTAGTGTCTTGCCATCATGAAAAAGAGTGGGGAGGATTCCTTGCAGGGATTCTAGGTTCATGTTTGTTGATGATAGCAATAACATTTCTTCTTTCTCTACCTCTTGCCGTAGATGTGCTAACATGTTTTAGGTCCACACGATTAGGACTATTTGGAAACAGACTCAAGATTGGGTAGATTCAGGACTGTATCAAGTTTGTAAATTTTTTCCTTTCTGAGTCTATTGTATTGGGTGTTGGACTATCTGTTTTATGTTATTCAATAGAAGTTTTTGCTATTTTTTTACCTTTAGGATTCTTTCATTTTTGGTAATGCGTCGTCTTGTACGATATTCTCATCATCGTCCGTTGACGATATGTTCAAATCAGAACTTAATTAAGGGCATCTCATTAAGGTTAGCCGGTCATACTGTAAGATTCGACCTGGACAACTACTTGGTATCGGCCAGGATGATTATCTATTTCAAAGAAATCATTTCGCCATAATTCAAGTTAAGGATGATTCTTTATTTTAGGAAATCGGCTCAGGATGATAGTTCCTATCAGATCCAGGACGATTAACCTCAAGTTTGCCTAAATTGATGGCTGTATTATTTGGAAAGAACGTTAATGGCTGATGAATTACGTCACATCGCCAGGATGATCTTATGATCGGCCATGGACTATGTCCTGTACGATTGACATCGGCCAGCATCAATCAAGGAGATGAATCAAGACGATTTATAATGGTTTTAAAAACTATCATTCCAGGAAGTATCGTGATTATTGGCAGGATGAGTAACCAATTTTCTGCTATCCTTATGTCCAAAATAGTCCAGGCCAGGCTTTGAGCTGAGATTTGACTATCGGCCAGAACGAATGCCTATCGGCCTGGATTGATAATGTCGAAACACTGCAGTTAAGAGCTGATTTTGAGAGCTTGTATTTATGCTATGATGACAACTTTTGTAGTGTGTACTCGTCTTTGAGCATCCATATGTATGTGGCTTCGAAGTTCTTTGTGGCTGGGTAAACTTGTAAGTAAACGCATGAAATGAAAGAGGAAACGAGTGGAGTTTGAGAGGCCTGGAATGATCTCCTTGTGGGGAGGAACTTGACAGGGGTGTGGATGTGGTGGATCCAGCATTCGGTTGCTGCCGGCGAGACTCGGCACTTAGTACCCATCAAATTCAGGCTTGTCTTGAGGTAAGTTCACAAAGAAGAAGATCTCTTTGGTGTCAAAGGA
>NW_021319132.1:1456861-1504136 GCF_001605985.2 Dendrobium catenatum
TTGTCTTAAACCTTTAGAAGATTTGAAAAAACCTTGATTTCTACAATTAATGATCATAGAAAAATAACAATTTTCAATACTATTCTTGATAAGCTTAATGAAATAGTCACTAAAACCAAATAAAGACAGCACATTATAAAGGAAATTCCAGTTAAGATTATCATAAGCTTTCAAAATATCCAGTTTCAAAATAATATACCACCATTGACCTTTGTATTAATATCATGCTCAAGCTCTTGGGCCAAAAGAATATTATCGAAAATACTCCTACCTTTAACAAACCCCGTTTGATTACTAGAAATAATTCTAGGGAGAATATTCACCAATCTATTTGAAAAGATTATAGAAATGAGTTTGTTAAGGAAGGAGAAAATGCTAATCAGTCTAAATTCATTCCTTTTATTAGCCCATTCTTTTTTATGAATAAGCACAATATTTGTGGAAGTAAAAAATTTAGGATAAGGGTTACCAACAAAAAAATCATTGTCCGCTTCCATCACATCCATTTTAACAATATCCCAAATTTTTTGAAAAAAATTGGTCATAAATCCATCAGGACCTGCAACCGAATCACCATTCAAATCATTGACAAGATTATAAATTTCTATGTCAAAAGGAGGTTGACAAAGAAAGTTATTGTCATTATCATTAATAATATGAGGGATAACTTGAGGATTAATTAAAGGAACATTGCTAAAATGGTCATTGAAAATTTTCTTAAAATGCTCCACACCAGACTTGCAAATTAACTCCTCCGACTCAATAGTAGTACCGTCATTATTAATAATTTTATGAATGTGATTCTTAGTCCTATTTCGATTGGCCATAGCGTGAAAAAACTTAGTGTTCCTATCCCCCTCAACAGTAAATTTAACATTAGCCTTTTGTCTCCAGAAAGTTTCCTCCTGACCCTAAAGTTGAACAAGAAAATCCTTAGCACTATTAAGATTGTTAAGGTTCTAATTTGAAGAATTAACCAAATAAGCATTCTCCAGCTCGAGAACCTTAACCTCGGCTTCCTTAATATTAGTAAAAATATTTTTGAACACATTTTGGTTCCACCAATTTAAAGCATGCTTTAATCTACTTAATTTCGACCATAATCTAAGCATTCCCGTAATATTATTATCCGAATAAATAGGAGCATTCCAGTTAGTACTAATGACATGAGAAAGCCACATGTTTTGGAATCTAAAAGAAGCATTACCAATATTTCTATTAGCATTAATAGATAACAGTAAAGGAGAATGATCGAACATAGTTCTGCTAAGATGTTCAACAATAGACATGGTAAACACAGTAAGCCAATCATTATTAAACTGAAAATTATCAAGCCTTTGCCACAAAGTAGATCTATTCCAAGTAAAAGGAATACCATTAAAATCAATATCATTCAAGTTACAATAAGAAATCATAGCATTAAAATCTTCCATAGCAACCGAGTTAGGAAGATTACCTCCTCTTCTTTTTGAGGCATTAGAAATAGTATTAAAATCTCCTATAATACACCAAGGGCCATTTATGTTGAGAGCAAATTGATGAATCTGTTCCCAAAGAGCAAAACAATTCCATCTAGAATAAGCAGCATAAACGAAAGAGGAGTGACACTTAAAATTAAAAAAATTAATTTGACAGTTAATAACTTATGGAAAATATGATATAATACTCACATCAATGTTGCTATTCCATATAATCCAAATTTTATTGGATAAATTAGCAACAAATTTAGAAAAACCCAAAATAGTAGCAGTAGAACCAAGCTTATCAGACAAAATAAGAGGCTCAATTAAAACTAAAATCAGAATATTATGCATTCTAGACAGGTTTTTAACTTTAGCAATAGACTCCTTACCCCCAATCCCCCTCACATTCCATAAAAAAGCCTTAATCATTAAATAGTTTAGAAGAATTTTGAGCTCTGGTAGAACGAGGAGTAGAGGGTAAAGAGTTCTTAGAATTCTTACCTTTCTTTTTACCCACCTTAGAAAATCCATCCTCATCAAGACATTTCTGACCAACAACATCAGGAATAGAAGATGAAGCAACAACATTACTCAAATTATTACCAGTATGCATAATGCTTTGCTCACCGTTAGTGGGAGGTAAAAATTAGCCTTCTTCGCAACCCTCATTAGTCACATTCACAATGACCACAACTTCCCTGTTATTTCCAGCGTTAGTAGTGGTGTTAGTATTCTTTCCTGCATTAGTAATGGTATTAGCATTCAAATCAGGTAAAGCTAAATTAGTAATCTCGGTATCATTTAACATAGAATAGATAGAAACAAAAATTTTAGGATCATTTTGAGGATTATTATTCACTACAACCTTTTGACTCTCCCCTATATTAGAAACATCAACATTACTATTAATCTGCGGTTCCTGTAAAGCCACAATTTCATTTTCCGGATTATCAGATGTGGGAAGCGGTTCCACCTGAATCAATTCATCATCCTTCCCGATAGGCACATATACTTTTCTGGTGGATCCATGCTTCCCGATTGACTAGACAGCCATTTTTTAGCTCTGGATGAAGTTTGAAACATTCAGATCGTGCATGTCCATGGATCTTACAATGGGAACAAAATTCAGGGACTTTCTCAAATTCAACCTTTTGCATATAACCAAAAGCTTTAGATCGAAACCATATTTCCTTGAAATGTTTTTTTTTATAATATCAAATTCAATAAGAATTCTGGCCACAGAAGGCCGCATCCGAGAGGCAGTAGCCTACTCAGTTTGAAGGGGTCTCTGGAATATTGAGCCCAGCGTATTTAAAACTTTCGGGTTGAAAAAAATGCAAGTGAAGGTTGGGGAAAGAGATCCAGATAGGAACAATGGGTGATTCTTCCTTAATATCAAAAAAGGCGACGAATTCAAAATACGCATTTGACAATTATAAATGAAATACAAATGCCTAGCAAAGATTCTACTGTAATCAAGGTCATTTGAGAGTTGTATAGCAACGTGCCTAGAATCCAAAAGGCTGATCGAGAAGCCCGAAAGCTTTAAGTTTGTGAAAAACATTATGATAGAATCTAGGTTAGGTCTGTTCATACCAAATTTACTGACCAAAGTAAACTGAAATGGTGAAGCCAGCTTGAGAACTTCATCATCAGTCAAAAGAATCGCGGGAACACCGTTGAAAACTGTTTGAGATAAGTTTGGAAGAACATCACCTGCGGAGTAACTATCCAAAAGAACCTCTTTAAATGATCGAGATCTAGGAGGCGAGTTTTGATCTCCTGCATCAAGATTAAAGAACCCTTTATTCAGGATCTGCTCAATCCCAGAAGCGGTCCACCAAGAGTTGGAGGTCTGAGCTCCTGCCATCAGAAAGCAAGCCCACTAGGGGTAAAACGCCCAACGAAGGATAACAAATCGCTAAGGCTCAGGGAGATGCACTGAAAATAAGTGGAGAAATGGAGGAGAATGGTCGAAAATGAGGGGAGAGTGCGAAAACCCTAAAACACCAGAGGCGGAGGGATAGAGCAGTCAGGAGGAAGTGATTACTCTATGATTAATCCCTGGCTTATAAGGATATATGATAGACACAATATCATTTTTGAATTCAACCATCCTATAAAGACATAAAGATTAGTTACTTTGGTTATTCAATTAAAATTAAACTTATTGATTAATTAAGCTCATTTAATTTAAAACATACATCAATCACAATTACTTCAAGAACCATTTTCAAGGGCATAATTTCTCCATATCTAGTTTGGAATAATTGTTTAAAGAATTATTGTATAGAAGACCCTCATATTTTTATTTTTCTATTAAGCTTGTAGAGATTATAATAGTTAAAAAGATATTTTCAAATCTTGTTTTCCTAGAGAATGGCAATAATATTGAGGAAGATGTTATAAGCCTAACTCATGAAGGGAAAATCTATTAAGTAAAAAGATTCAACAATTTATTTTTAAAATATCTACTTCCATCAGAAATTGGACCTTAATTCCCTTTTAGAGCTTAGAACAAGTTTGTCGGCTAAGTTTCTCTTAGTAAGTTAAATCAACTGCATCAACAATGGAAAATGTTAACGTAGAGAAGTTCACAAGGTTGTACTTAATTACCCACAAGCTCATAATATAATTAAAAAGATTACTAATTTTGAAATTATGAGTTTAAGAAAGGCATGTCACTACAATGAAAACACATGGTTTTTGCAAAGCTAAATTTAATTTGAAGCTATTTTCACCCCCAAAAATAGTAGGGATTATAGGGTTAGTGTAAAATAACCATGCTTGTTTTTCAGCTACAAAAGTCTTTTGCAGCATTTTTTGTATTTACCACAGTTTATATTCGTGATAGTACTTTTAGAAGTAATTTAAATTGCTATAATTAAGGACCTAATATTATTGTCGATGTAAACATGGCTTGTTAAACTAGAGTTATAGTCATCTCTAATTTTAGTTTTTTTTAAGAAAGGGACATCTTGAGAGGTATTATATATCATCTAAATTAAAAGTACATGATCATTAAGAGGACTTCAAAGCGCGTTAATACTCCAATAGCTACAATAACACGATAAAAAAAAACATTCCTATAGTGCATAAGAGTCCTCACTATATTACAAAGTGAATTAATTTACTAATACGCAAGAAGGCAATGCCCAAATCATTGAAGATTAAATAATCCTCAAAAAGCAAGCAGACTATGTTATCAGTACAAAAAGTGTCTATAGTCACACTCAATAAACACTTAATGGACTACAAGAAAGGAAACAACCAAAACAAGGTATTTATAAGGATAGAAAGAGAAGCACAACTAGAAGATGAAAGATAAAAGAGAGGAAAGCCACCAGATCATATAAGAACCTCAAAATGAAATAGAAAAACAAAATCTCAACTATAGACAAAAGAGACACAGCTCATAATATACTTCAAGCTCAAAACAATAGAATCAATAGCCCCTAGAAAAAAAATAATAACTTATTACAAAATCTAATCTAGCAACTACACCCTAGAGCTGCTCCAAAAAACTCAATTAAAAAATTTCCATCAACACCAATAATAATAGGAAGAAACACTAATCCCCATAAAATAAACAAAAATAATGAAAGCAACTAGCCCGAACATATGGAAAGAAGCAAAAAAATACAATAAAGAAAAGAGTATATATCGGTTGAAATACCCAGTCACATATACCATCTAAGGGAATTAGTAAGATAAACCCAAGACCCAACTTGTAAAAAGCAACCTACTTTAGGCCCAAGATAGCCATGACAAAGATAAAACATAACCTCCAACAATCAAAAAAGAAAACAACAGAAAGTAACTATATTAAAAATAGAAGCAAAAAAATTATTCTCAACAACCTTAAAAAAATTAAGAGAATGAAATTACATATTTTTGAAATAAAACGAAAAAAAAAACCATCATTATTCCTTAGATTAATACTGATAAATAAAGGGGCAAGATCATACTTAAATCTACTAAGGTGTTCATTGAAGTATCATGAAATAGGGAAATTCAATTATTAATAAATAAATCTCTATCAAGCCATTCCCACATCCTGTAATTAGATCAAGTAAACATAGGGCCCAAAAATCTGTTATCTTTGAGCCATAATAAAAAATCATGTTGTTAAATTCATCCATTGTAGCCTTATTAAGAGGAGACCCACCAATTCTCTCAGAAACATTATCAATGATATTAAAGTCACCCCCTATAAACTAAGACCCATGAAAAGAATTAGTTAAATTAAGTAAATGTAGCCATAGGATATACCCACAAATTTTAGTATAGTTAGCCTAGCAAATAGAAGCCCTTATAAATATATTATAAATAGATAAATTGTAATGAATTAGAAGAACTAAATTCATACAAAGTTGAATGTTTAATGGTATCATTCCCAAAAAAAAAAAAAAAAATTCTGACCATTATAATTAGAATAAGAGTGATCAAAACAAAGTTGTTGTTTACAAAAAGGCAACTTAGAGACATTAACCAAAGGCTCAAAAAAAAAAAAAAAATAGCGAAGAAAAAAAAAATTATGCTAGCTACAAAGATTCTTAAAAAGAGAATGGGACATAATATTGCCAAGTCCCCTAATGTTCCAAATTATTAACTTAATCATAAACAAACATAATTCTTTGCAGCTTTAGATGAATCTAAAATCAGATTCTAAATATTCTAGCTTGTCGATTTATTTTTTTGTCTTCTTATTTTTCTTTTTGTTAGAAACCAATTTGAATCAAAAAATAGTTAACATTTTATTAACTCCATAAAGTAGTTACTAACATAGTACAATCTGCACACAAAAATCCTACTATAATCTAGATTTTTTGAGAGCTTAATTAACACATGACTTTGATTTAAGATAATAACCAAAAATTCCATCATGAGTTTTAAGTTGAAATGAATTGCGTATCAAATCTAAAATAGACGATGAAGTAAAAAAGCTTTCGACCATAGAAAATTCAAAAGGGACAACAAGCACTAGAATTTCTTCCTAAAAACTTTGTAAGGTTAGAAGGCTACAATGGGTAGTAGCTTTTAAATTCAAATCATTAAAGGAAGCAGAACCATATAATGCATTTTTTAAAGATTTGGATTTTTCTTGGTAGCTAAGAAGATCATATCATTTTATTTATCAAAAATAGTAGTAATTGAGGGTGAAGAAGTTTCTAATGGAAGGCTTTACATTCAATCCAAAAGATAAGCCAAGAACAAAAGGGAAAGAGCGTAAATTAGGGGAAAAATATAAGGAATGGTAAGATGAACTCCCCTCTCTATAAAAGTTGAAGATGATGCAGTCTAGCTGATAAGATCAAAGTAATTAGATGAAGATGACGGAATAGGCAGTGCTAGAGAAAACTCTTCATTCAATGGAGTCTTTTTTATCTCTGTTTTGAACTTGACTATTTCTTTATGTTTGAGCTTAAGCTTTAGAATAAATTTGCAAGCTCGAGTTATCTCACAAGCTAGTTTATTTATTATGAAAGGGAAATAATGAGTTATATTCAAGGAACTATAATAATAAAAAGAAAAATATAATTGGAGATTATGCTCTTGAAAATGAACCCATTAAATAGTTAACATCACTTTTTGAGGAATTTTTATCGTTAAGATGATCAAGGGAATTTGCTCTGAATGATGATGAAAATAGTATAAACGATTAAGATAACTGAAAATTTGGTTTTTGGCAATACTATTAAATTGTGAAGTCATTTATTGATGAAGATGGAGAAGAAGGAAGCATATATAGAGTAAAAAAGGTATAAGTGAAATAAATTAAAATTTTTATGAGTTTAAGTTTATAGTTGTCGTAGTATGTCAGATAATATTAAGATATTGTAATTATTCATAATATAAAAAATAAAAATGAATATAACTAGGTCATGACAACCACTGAAGTGACATGCATGTAAAGGAATAAGAGAGAAGTGATCATTTTTTACGTGGAAAGATCAATAATTTCCATAGTAGAAAGTAGATAATCCTTCTTGTTGAATTAGACAAGTGATGTGGTATACAGAAGAATTTTAAAGATTAGCGGTAAATGGTTCCTTTAGTTGGGCATTTTTCTTTGAGAATTTTTTTTATTAATATATATATATCTTGTGAGCCCAAGAGGAAAGGAAAACAAAACTTTGTGTTTTTAAGTTTCACTTTCTACGAATTCTCCTCTTAGTTAAGAGACAGTACAAATTTTGTTCAAACTATTTTTAGACACATTAATTTTTAATAAAAACCTAGTAATTGATGGCCATGAAAAATACGTAATAAGAACTTCCACTTAGAGAGGATTTCCAAACAAATAACCAAATAAGAATACAATGGATTTATAAAAAATTTATAATCTTGAATAAGGAAATGCAATATGTATAAGAATAATATGTGATTTATTAGAAAAATCCAAATTTAGAGGACCACTTGAAAAGCCTCATTATGTAGCATTCAACAAGCAAAACTTCTTTCTTAAAATGATAGTTACATAATAATCAAAATAGATAATTTAATTAAAATCCATAAAGCTCAAATGATTGTTCTAATTAATTGAAGAGAAAGACAAGCAAGAATGTTCCCACTATTGATAATTTCAAAGGATTTGATAATCTTAAAAGAATATCATCACATATAAAAAAAGGCTTGAATTTATGAGATGAAGGCGCAAAATGTTATTGATTGGAGAAAAAAGAGGACATCATATGCCTTTAAAAGGGATGCTAATAAATTCTTAAAATAAAAAATACCCATGGAAAGGAGGCCACCGGTAACAAGGCATCTTTAAAAGAAAGCATATGGAGTAGATCTAGGATGTCACAACAACAAAGCTAGAAATATAGATCATGCTAACAATAGAATGATTGAAACTAAGACTGAAATTTGACATAAAAGGTGGCACAACTACTTCCAGGTTTAACTAATAGGTTATTTGTGTGTGTGTGTGTGTGTGTGCATTTTATTCATTTATATATTCATGCAAATGTATAAAAATTGATTTTTTTTCATGCTTTTGTGGCTTTTTTCAAGCCTCAATAGTATGCATTCATTCTTCACCTTATAAGCCATATGACTACTCAATTTTTATTATGATTTGCATGTGTGGGGGCACAAAGATTGTTATTTCATTTCACTTTTGATTCCTGATGCTATGTAACCTTGAACACACACACTTGGGGGAATTTTTCTGTCTGATTTAGATTTCTCTGTTTTGAGGACATCATCCAGGACGATCTAAATATCATCCTGGACGATCCATTTAAAATAGAAACCCTAATTAAGGCATCCTTGTTAAGACATCCGTCAGTAAGCTCATTGTACTGGATGATATTTGTATCATCCAGGATGATATGCTCAAATAAAAAAGAATCAACCACCAGATTTATTTAGGTATTATTTATTTTTGGACATCGTCCAAGACGATGCACACAATTATGACTAAATTAATATAGTAATTAAGGAAAGCAATTTAGACTTAATTGATACGATCACATCGTCCTAGACGATCTCAAAATCATTCAGGATGATCAGTTCGAAATACCTTAGTTGCTTCTAGATGATCAACATCGGATAGCTCCTATTTAGGGCGATGCTCTAAACAATTTTCACGAATTTGAACTAATCGTCCAGTACGATCAAGGTATTTTTTCATCGTCTAGACATCCATTCAGTGTGATTTTCTGGATGATATTCACCGATTTGATCTAATCGTATAGGATGATTTTATATCAGCCTGGACGATATGAATAAAATTCATCTGATCATCCCAGATCATGATGGCTGATTAAGCTTAAATTGCACTGACCATCCAGGATGATATTTATATCGTCCTGGATGATAGAGTCGGTTCCTTGCAATTAATGAGCTATCCAAAGATCTTCTATTTAAGAGCACTTATTCTACCCTTTAGAACATCTTTTGTTACTGTCTTGATCTGAGAGAGCCTAGAACGAGGGAGAAAGAGGGAGAAAGATAGAGGATCTTGTGAGGGGGAGTTTGTGAGGTGGCTTCAAAAATGTTGCTCCAAGTACTGATCCACATCTTCTTCTTCCATCATAGTCCCATGTCCTTGGAGGGTTCAAGAGAGGTTCACTTCAGCAATCGATCAAGGTTCTCTGCCTTCTTTAGGAGGAAGCAAAAGGAGTTAGGCTCTCTGACTACTTCAGGAGGAAGCAAAAGTAGTTGGGTTCTCTGCCTCACTGGTGTCGATGGAAAGGAGTTTTGTAAAGGCTTCTCTGCCTTGCTGTGGGAGCAAAAGGAGAGTCACTGAGTTTTAGTGCAATACTCGGAGGGCACCTCCAGTGAGTGGACGTAAGTCATGTTGACCGAACCGCTATAAATCTTTGTGTTATTTACTACTATTTCTTCCGCATTTAATTTTCGCACTATGATTATTGTTGTGGTGAATTTTGGTTTTAGTTTTATGTTTTAATTGCTTAAAAGTTTTTTAAAATTTCAATTCACCCCCTTCCTCTTGGTTAGCCTCGAGCTAATTCATAAGGGTTTAACATCCCTAACAAACTTTCAACATGGTGCAATAACAAAATAGGTGCTGATCATATTCATGAAAGGTTAGATAAATATTTGTGAACTCGGCAACCATCAACTTGTCTCGCCATATGGTAATTAAACACCTCCCATGATTATCATCAGATCATTGTCCTATTTTGTTAAACCTTTTTTAATATTGTCCTAAGACCAAAAGATCTATTAAATTTAAAGATGTGTGGGCCTCATTCCCGGCCTCTACTACTGTGGGGAGGAATGCTTAGAACAAGGAAACTTTTGGAAGTTGCTCTTCAATCCTTAACTATAAAATGAATAGATCTTTCAAATCCTTATTTTTTTGGAGTAAATTCAAAGTGAAAAAGCTTATATCAGAGTAAGGAAGTCCTTAAAAAGGACATATTAGAGCTCAAAACAAAAGAAGCATAGTTCGGTCAACTCTTGGTTGAAGTGGTTTGGTTACTGAAAACAAATGTGGATGAGTTGAATTCTACTTTGGCTCGCCTAAGCACTTAGTGGAGGCAGCGTGCAAAGGTAAAATAGTTGGAAGAGGGTGATTATAATTCTATATTTTTTCAATCATTTACTAGTGCAAGGAGGAATGCAAACTTTTTTGGTATAAAAGATGAAAGTGGAAATATTATGGAAGATCTGAAACATATAGAGCAAGCTCCACTTCAATTATTAAAAAGGAAATTGCGTGAAAGGGACTGCTTGCTAGAAGGGTAGCCGAAACCATGGAATTGTCTAGAAGAAGAAGATATCAAATTGTTGAGCAAAGACTTTTCACTAAAACAAGTGGAGATTGTGATAAAAGAAACTAGTGGGTATATAGCTCCAGGGATTGATGGAATATCGTATTCCTTTCTTAAGAGCTATTGGTCAATCATTAAGGATGACTTTTGGAAAGCTTTTCAACAATTCTTCTCAACAGCCAAATGCGTGATGATTGAAAAAAAAAAACTCTTATAGTGTTGATCCCTAAAGTGAGTAATCCTATAACCCCTTCCAATTATAAGCCAATTATTTTATTCAATACTATCTACAAAGTTGCTACCAATGACTTATTAAACATATTGAATTGTATCATTCCTAAGTTGATTTCCAAGGAGCAAGTGGCATTCTTAAAAGGGAGGTCTTTGTCAGAACACGTCCTGATGGCTCAAGAAATATTTCATAAGTTTAGATACTCTAAATCCACTAAGGGTTTAGACTCTTTCAAATTAGGCATGGAACATGCTTATGATTCCATGGGTTGGCCAACTCTGAGTAAAGCCCTAGAATACTTCGGTTTCCCTTTATTCTTTTCAAAACTAATCATGGAGTGTGTACAGGATCCCTCTTTCACCTTATTGATCAATGGAATTCCTTCTACTTGGATCAAGGCTAGAAGTGGATTCTGACAGGGATGCCCATTATTGCCTTATATCTTTATCCTATGTTCTCAACTTTGTCAAATGCTTTTATGGAAAATGAGTCCATTGGTGTTCGGGTTAGTCAAAATGGTCCAAGAATCTTGCATTTGCTATATGCGGATGACATTATTATTTTTTCTAAAGCAAAGCTAAAAAATGTGAAGAAGATCAAATTTATAATGAAGAAGTTTTGTAATTGGACTGGACAAAAGGTAAATGAATACAAATCTTGGATACAATTTGGTATGTTTGTTAAAAGAAGGAAAAAGAGAAGTATAACTAATATCATGGGCTTCAAAGAGTTTAAGGAGTTTGATTATCTTAGAGTTAAAGTTGCTTTAATAAGACTAGCAAAGGTGGATTTCCAATTTATCATTGATAAAGTCTTAAAGAAGCTGAACACTTAGAGAGAAAAATCTATTTCTTTGGCTGAAAGGATCACACTTGTTAAGGAGGATGGGGGTTGCATTCTTGCTTTAACAAAGTTGGCCTTTTAAGGGAAAAACTTGCTTGGAAATATATTCAAGATGAAGACTCATTACTACACAAGACCCTTTATCAGAAATATTGCTCTCTATGAAAATATTGAGGTGGGAAGAAGTCAAGTTCGGTGGCTTGGAAAATAATCAAGGATGGAGGGAAATTTCTTAAACCAATTGTGAGGTTGTGTATAGAAAATGGTGAATCTATTGACATCCTTGAAAATATTTGGATTATGGACAAATGTATAAACAAGAGGCCAACATTTGTTACACCTCAAGACAACAATGCATGTTCAAGGATAGTTGATAATTTTACCACTGATGGAAAATGGAATATTGTTGAATTAAAGAAGCATTTTTGGAAGGATCTAGTGGAATTGATTTGTAAGATAGGGATTTGTTCAAACCTATATAAAGACCACCTGGAACTTATTTACAAATATGAAATAAATTTTAGCATTGGCTTTGACTGCTTTGGTGCATCATCATCACGTAAACAATTTTTGGATTTGGTTTAAAATGGCTAAACTGAATGCTCGAGTGGAGAACTTTAGGTGGAGAATCTTTAACAATGCTTTACCAAATTATTACGTTTTATCTTAGAGAAGATTACAAAGGAATGAACAATGTCCAAGAGGATGAAATGAAGTTGAAGATATAGATCATGTGGTAAGCAAATGTAATTAAATCAGTGAGGTGTTTCAACATCTAAATAGGCGGGGCTTTGGATTTCTAGAGTTTCATTCTTTGGAAGAATGTTGTATGCAAATGGTTAGCTTTACAAAATGCAATAAGTGGTGAAATTGTTTTGAAATGTGATCTACTTTACATGGAAGGAGAGGTATGAGTTGGTACATGGGAAGTCGAAAAGGAGCTCAATGTACATTGCAGCTGAATTGGTTTGCTATGCATGAGTTTCTAATGCTTTTATTTATGTTAATTTAGGCTGGTTGGGTGCTAATCAGCATTTGCTGCTGTTAATTCAGGCCGATTGGATCAAGATTAATGTTGATGCAGCCTGTTAATTACTCTGATTCCTATAAGGTTCGGGGGAAATGGTGGTGGTTTAGCAACCTTAGCCTGCATCACAAGAGTTGCCCATGCATTTCTTACAACTTTTGGCAAACTGTGAATACATTGGGATTGTTGAGACTTTGTTAATATTAGGAAATTAGGTTAGTGTTAGACTAAGGCTTAAGTGTTCTACGTGATCCAATCGAAGTAACCAAGAGCGGGGTTGAGATTTTGGTGTAACATGGGTAAAAATTTCTTTACCACCTTTTTATAATTTAAACCGTTAAAAAACTTATGAAAATTTTTCTTAAAAAAGATTTTTCAACCATTAAAATCACATAGATATCTCATTAAAGTAAAAAAAAGGACCTTGATGGTGCGGAAAAATAAAAAAGATCAACGCATTTATCAGTGTCTCGGTTCAAACACGATCCTCACAACTCCACCTACCCTGAAGTCTCTCAACTCTTGGAGTCGGTCATTTGCCACTATTACCACTTAGCGTCGTCTCTTTGATTCCCCTCGCACAGCAAGATGGAAAGCCTAAATTACAAATATACACTCTCTTCTCACTACCTTTCCTCAGCGGGTCGTGGCAAGAAGTCCGTCACCCTCTTCTACACCATCCAAGTGTACGGCATCAGCTTCTTAACCCTCTCGCTGTTCACACTCTCCAAGGTTGTAGGCAGTAACCTTCTCCGCTGTCTTACACTTTCCAAGTGCAGGGTACGAGAATCCTTTCATCCTTTCACAACTTATCAAAGTGTAGGTAGAGAACCTTCAATGCCTTGTCCATCCTCTCCAGTGCAGCACGAGAACCCCCTGTTGTTACTACACTCCTCGACAGTGATCGGACAGAGAACTGATCTCCTTGACAAGATCTTCTCATGAGAAATCTAAAAGCGACAACGAGAAAAGAGTGACTCAGTAGGATACATAATCTCACAAACGAAGGATCCTTTACCTCCTTGCCGTACCAGTGAACACCTTCCATCACTCCAAATAGTAAATTAAACTTCTCTTTCAAGAACCCCTCTGTCCACTCTCTCTCATTCATACTCGTTTCTTAAGTTTGACAACGAACGCACTAGTGGACAAAAAGTACAATTATTACCAGGACGAAATAGTTTTATATTGGAACCTCTCAAACTTTTATAATAAATGGGTGGCGGGGGGACAGAAGGAAAGGGCACAACTAGACATGAAAAACGTGTCAAAAACCATTATTTTTACAACAATATGTACGTCACCGCATCCATCCTGTGCGATCGAATCTTTCGTCGCCGCTATATAATAGTAAAAAACTTGTTGTGTATGAACTCAATGTGCCATTCGGTCGAAAGGACTTCCATACCCCGATCATCGTCCCGTTACAAACATAGGTTCGTCCGATGACTAACAGCTTCATTTCCAGGTCTTTATCTGGAAGATAACTGACAGAACGCGTCCACAAGATTATGGGACAGAGGGCATCATCCTAGGACGAATGCGTCAAAGTTTTTCTGCATGGTAAATTAGTATGGAGCATGAGTCTAGATAACAGTTCATCCTAGAGATCAAATGTACAAGCTTCATCTGGGGATAAACAGATGAACATGAGGCTCCCAGAGTATACATCGTCCTGGTCCCAATGCGAACACGGCTTACAATCGTAAAGATGTCCCTAGTCTCGAGTCATGGGGTTGCAGAAGAATATAACATCCTAGGGTTATCGACTTATGTAACATAGTTCTTGGTAATACGAAATTCAATAGTCTATAGAACATGAGTCCTATCCGAGAACCCTTCACTCCGGGACGCAATTAGTCGCTCCTCTAAAAAATTTATGCGCACGAGTTAGTTTTGCAGTCATGGGTCCAAAGAACATGCATGGCCTTGGGTGAATATGTCGACTGGAAAATTGTCTGGATGAATCAATCCAAAATGAAGCGGAAATGCACTCGAGGGACATCGTCAGAGCCGCTCGACGTTCGTATTATGAATATGATAATTTTGTCTGACGATCATTCGACTTCAGAAAATTTTTCCCTCATTTCCTATTCGTTTCATTTCTCCTCTCCCGAGGGCGTGTAACCTGATTCTCATCTCGTGACAAGAATAATATAGCGAAATACATGGCTCTCCAATAAAAATAAGAAATATTGATTTTTTTTTAGACTCTCCCCTATGTGTCGTGCTTACAGTTATCACAATTATAATCCACCTCTCTACTGAGCCTCAAATATGCATGAAATACATAGACTCCAATTTCACAAAATAGTTTATAGCTCAATTTTGATCTTTGAAGTCTTCACCAAATCTTGGTGTATGATTTCCCTGAACTATGTTATACAATATTAAGAGCCAATAATATACTTCTTCCAAAGAGTTAGGAGAAATTTCAATAATACTTAATACACTAAATAATATTTGATCATCCAAAATACAAGTGTGTTATGAATTATAAACATGCAAAAAGCTAAGTAGAACAACTCTTTATATACGGGAGTATAGATCTTTTTGGAACTGTCCCTTTCTCTAACCTTCAATTCAAAGATATTATAAAGCATTCTAGGATGTTCTGAGTTATAAGGACTTCAATCAATTGACAATGACTCAATGCTAATGTGCATTATAGTTGCATCAATAGTCCATTCCATAAAAAGGTTGACAAGGCTATAGAACAACTCTCCGTTATACCAAGATTTTAATTAGGTGTATCTTCAATTGTCATATAGAGAGAAACTTGTAATTAAGTAAGCTAGATTATGTGGCGTACACTAGATTTTATTCTTTTGAGTGGTGATATTTAGTTCACGCTCCTCTCTTTTTTAATTTGGTGAGGCTTAATTTAAAGTCATGGCTGACACTGTGTTAGGCCTTTGTAGGTTGCTCTTATGCTATTCACTTCTTTTTAGTTATCTAATGCATAGTGATCGCTTTTCTACACAAAAAAAATAACGATGAATTCTATGAGAGATGATGACAAGTACGTATTTGAATTTTAAACTAAAGCTTTCCCACCAAAAAGCACAGGATAGCAATAGAAATGGGATACAATCAGACTGCTCAGATGGGAGATAACTAGCGAAGAGCTATCAAACTTTAGTAAGAGGAGCACGGTAAGGTATGATGATATTACTTGAAAAATACTCACAAACATATAGATGTAGTTGGACTCTATTGAAAATTTTAAAAGAAATTCAGCTAGATATCCTCTGCGTGACCTAAGTATTCTGTTATGAAAAGCATGCCACGTCCAAAGCCCGTACAAGACTAAACACATTATCTGCACCACTTGTTCATTCCTACAACTCTGTATTCGTGTGATGGTGTCATCAACAAATGATGAAAATGTTTAATCCAAAATAAGCCTTTGGACTTCTCTTTTTTACTTTCCATGCACAACCCACCTTCCTTCAATTTGATCTATCCATTCCTATCTGCTGTTATAAAGTACTCGACACCTTCCTCTTCGTCACTTGCTGCTTGAACCTATCTACAAACCATCAACTTCCCACCTTCCCGCAACAAGACCTCCATCTCTGTTCTTCCATCCTTCCTTTCAGACCTCCTAGCCACTACCCATTCGGACTGCTAATGCGATCCTCTACAAACTACAAAACTTCTTGAATCTATTTAGTTTAATATGATTAGTTATATTACATTATATATATATTATTTATATGATAAACTATAACCTAGTATATATATATATATATATTGAGGGGGATAAATAAGAAAGGGGGAAGTAAGAAAAAGAAAAAGAAAAAGAAAAAAAAAAGAGAAAAAATAAATTTCAAAAAAGGAAGAAAATATCATAAATAAAAAAAGAAAAAATAATAAAAAAGAAAAAGAGGAGTAAAAAAAAAAAGACACTTTGTCTCATTGTCATCGCCCCGTTGTCATCGTCATCATCGTGAAGGTTTAACTTTTCTAACTTATAAATTCACCCTCAACAATTGTGACGAGTCGGTAGAGCTCCTTATGTGCTCATATAACCTAGTGGGAGGGAAAATAATACGACACTTGTGATGAGGTAGGTAAGCCTTAGAGTTGTCATGTAGAGTAACGAGGAAGAAATCTAGGTACCCTGAAGCAAGCAGAGAACCTCGATCAATTGCTGATGTAGACCTCTCTAGAACCTCTAAGGAACCTGGGATGAGGATCGAAGAAGACGATTCAGATCCTTGCTTGGAGTAACCTTTGTGAAACCCTCACAAACTCCCCCTCATAATATCCTCTCTCTTTCTCCCAAGCTCTCCCTCTCCTCTTGGCTCTCTTTAGCCATGATAGTAGAAAAAAAAATAATATTGAGTGAATAAGAGATCATAAATAGAAGGACTTTAAATTTATCCTAATTTTTAATTAATAGATAATGATCTTCCAGGATAATCGACAAATTGTCCTGCACGATTAATTCAAATTGGCTCAATCAGCCAGGATGATTTTGGGCAAGCTGGATGATTAAAGGACATGTTTGTTCTGATCATCCAGGATGATGAGTACATCATCATGTATGATTAGTACAAAACATTAAATATCATCAAGAACATTGTTTTGTTTGGCTAGACTTTACATATTGGACGATAAAAAAAATAACTAATCGTCTGGGCCAATTTTTTGGATTTTCTACGATTAGTTCAAATCAACAAATATTATCCATCACATTATTCTATTAGTCCTGAACGTTCAAGAAGAATCTAAGTTTTGTTTACCTGATCGTCCTAGATGATCATGTAATCCTGACTATCCCGAACAATCATACAATCATCCAGGACGATATGATTGATCAATCAAAACTTAATTCCTTTCCTTAATCACCATACTAATTTAGGCATGATTATAATGCATCATCTAAGATGACATCTTATATGATTCCAAAAATAATAATTTCCTAAATGAGTTGGCTGATGGATTCTTTCTAATTTGAGCCTATAGTTGAGGACAATATAAAGATTTGCAATTGACATTATGGACCTGAAATGTTAGTAGGTAGGCCAATAATAGAAATAATAAATGTTAGAAATGTTTTTTATCATTAAAATCATAATCCCTGAATACAGATTCGCAACAATCTCCCTCTTTTTGATGTTGGCAAACATTTGGTAGAAAATTCAACTTAAGCAAATTAAATGAAAAATAATGTGAAGGAAAAAAGTATGAATCAAGCAATGCAACTTTTACTAAAATCCAGCATGTGTTACAAACACCAGTACAGAAGAAAAATAATAATGAAACAAAAAATCAAATACTACCACTACTCCCCCTTTTGACATCACAAAAAGAAGGAGAAAAAATAGAGAAGAAAAACACACTCTTTCTTGTGATGACTTCACATATTATGGGAAGAATGACAAAAGAATGAAAAACACACTTTTTTATTAAAGAATGAATATGTTAAATTTCCAATGTGATTGAATTAAAAAAAATTTATAAGAACATGAGTTAACATCATCAAAATAAAAAAAATGAAAAACTCCCTTTTTTTATCAAAGCACGAATAAGATAAATTGTCTATATGATTGAATTAAAAAATTTATAAGAAAATGAGTTAACATCATCAAAATAAAAAAAATGGTATTACAACTGATCCTGTTAATTCTAGCCAAGACTTCTTACAGGGCACACAATCTTTTGAAAATAAAGATATAACTCAAAAAAAGTAATTGAATAATAAAACGTGATCCATTCAAAACTTGGTTATAGAAAAATATCTTATAGAATAATATACCAAGTAATTAGTCACAATCATAAATTTCAAAATGAAGCCTCTGAAAAATATCAAGTGACATATGAATTATTCTAAGATTTAAAGGTCTAAAAAAGAAGGAAGCTTATCTTTTTGTGGGCTCATTTTATACCTCTTATCAATTGGTTGGCACACTGCGCATCTTTTAATTTTTGATACACTTTGTGTATCCTACTTTTTTTTATTTTTTATACAATTTATGTATCTTTTAATTTTTGTCGATCATTGTATATCTTTTTAATTTTCTTTTCCTTTTGTGCTCATTTTATGTCAGTTGTCATTTTTGCAAACTAAGTCCCTTTCAAAACTTTTAAATATGCTCAGTTATGAGAATATCTTCTAGATATTAGAGAAAAAAAACTCACTCTCTAATATAAGGATGAGTAATTCATAAAGCATAATCAAGTTCTTATGATTGATGCAACAACAAGATTAAGGAAAACCTTTAAAGTGATTCGATGACTTCAAATATTATTTATATAAGATATATTACTGTAAGAAGATATAAAAAATCTCAATTGCAAAGTTCAATTATTAATTTGAGATAAACTTCTGTTTAGAAAAGAAAATTACACCGCTAAAAGAAGTTAGAGGAAAGGAAACGATCAACGGTGTTTCTCCCTTTAATTATTTTAAGGATGTCAAACATTGACTACAAATTTTTAAAAAATAAAAAAAGTCATAAAATATCATTTGAGTAATGACCAAAGGAAAAATGGAAGGAAAGAACTAAAAAATCAGAAATAAAAACATGAAAGTGGTAGCAAATAAAAATTAACTCTTAAAACCTAAAAAAAAAAAGAAAAAAATATAAAAATAACAACAAATAATAGATCATAACACATAAAATTTAGAGTTCATAAAGTATCAAGTTCATGCATTTATGTCAATCACACCCAATCTGGGCATTAAGATGTTGAATGTGTCAAAGACCAGTGATTTAATAAAGATGTCATTCAGTTGATTCTCAATTGTTATATGGTATACCTCAATGTCTCAATTAGTAACATAGTCCCTAATAAAGTGATGCTTTATGTCAATGTGTTTTATCCTTGAATATTGAATATGATTCTTAGAGATGCAGATGGATGGCACTAGTGTTTTCACATAGGATTAAAATTGTGCCTACAGGTAATCCTAAATCTAGATATTATTGCTTCAACCAATTGACTTGGGCCACACAACTTTCTAATGCAATGTACTCAGCTTCAATGGTGGAAAGTGCAACAGAGTTTTTTTTTTCTATTAAACCAGGAGACTAAGGACTGTCTTATGAATTGGCAAGTACCAGAAGTACTCTTTCCATCCACCCTACACCCTTCAAAATTAGAATTAGAATATTCAATAATCTTAAAAGAAATGATGTGCCTGGGATACAAGATTCCTAAGTTTATAGTCCCTATGAGATATCTAAGTATTTTCTTAATTGTAGATAGGTGGGATTCATTAGGATCAACTTGAAATATAGCATAAATACAAGCACTAAACACTATATCAGGTCAGCTAGCAATCAAGTAGAGAAGTAATCTAATCATTCCTCTGTACTGCTTTTGATCAGCATATATTCTATTTGAGTCTTTATCCAACTGAACACTAGAGGTCATGGAAGTATTTATTGGCTTGGCTTTATCCATTTCATATTTATTCAAGATATCCTTAATGTACTTTCTTTGAATTAAAAAGATTCCATCATCCAATTATCTTATGCTACCCCAAAAAGTAGGATAACTCTCCCATCATACTCATCTCAAATTCTTTACTCATTATTTTAGAAAAATCATAACATAGGTTTTTTTTTTTTTTTAAGATCCAAAAAAATAATATCTTCAACATAGATCTGAACAATGAGTAACTCATCTCCTACTTTCCTAAGAAAAAGGGTGATGTCTATGCTTCCCTTAATAAACTCCCTCTCTAGTAGGAATCTATTAAACCTCTCATACTAAGCTCTACGTACTTATTTTAATCCTTATAAGGCCTTTTTTAATTTATAAATAAGATTTAGAAATTGGGAACTCTTAAAACATGGGGGATTGCTTTACAAGCACATCCTCTTTTATTACCTCATTTAAAAAGACATTTTGGACATCCATTTAGAAAAGCTTAAATCCCTTATAATAAGCTAAGGCTAGTAGCACTCTAATGACTTCCAATCTAGCTAAAGGGATAAAGGTCTCCACAAAATCAATTTTTTCTATTTGGTTGTACTCCTTAGCCACCAATCTTACCTTATTCCTAACCATCACATCAGAATCATTCATTTATTTCTTAAAGCTCCATTTTGTTCTCACTACACTCTGATTCTTAGGTCTCTCTACTAACTCCTAAACATCATTTCTCATAAACTGGTTAAGTTCTTCTTGCATAGCTAAGATCTAGAATTCATCCGAAAGGGCTTGATTGATATTGGTGGGCTCAGTCATTGAGATAAATGTTGAGTGGTTCACTTTCTTTCTAAGTCCATGCCTAGTTCTAACACTTCTAAAAGGGCCTCCTAAGATAAGTTCTTTAGGATGACTTGAGGAATATCTCCAATCTCTAGGCAAAGTGTGTCGAGGTTCTACCCTTTGCTCCATATTTACAATTTCTACTCCTTTGATAATCATATTTACACCTTCAGTATTTTAAGGCTCTACGCTTTTCCCTAAATTTTTAACTCCATGGATAATCTCTCCAACTTCATCTTCTTCCTCAACTCCAGACTTCTTAGGATCAGATTCATCACACACAACATAAGTAGTCTCCTCCACCACCAATGTCCTCTTGTTAAACATCATAAAAGATTTTCCCATACTTGAATATCCTAAGAATGCTCCTTCATCAGATTTTGGGTCAAATTTACCTAAGAGTGACTTCCCATTATTAAGAATGAAAACCTTACAGCCATAGAAATTGAGTTGGGAAAGGTTGGGTATCATACCCTTAATGATCTCATAGGGTGTCTTATCTAGTTTGGATAAAACATTCACCCTATTCAGCACATAATAAGCTGTGTTTACTTCTTCAGCCAAAAAGTATTTGGGAAGTGAATGCTCAGTAAGCATGGCTCTAGCAGCTTTAACTAAGGTCTTATTCTTCCTTTCAGCTACCCCGTTCTGTTGAGGGATCCTAGGAGTTGAAAAGTTGTTACTAATCCCTTGTTCCTCATAAAAGTATCCAAATCTCACATTTTGAAACTCTCCACCATGGTCACTATGAATGGTCAAAATCTCATAACCTAGTTTTTTTTTTAATCCAAGTGAAGAAGGATCTAAACTCACCAAAAGACTCACTCTTATGTGACAAAAAATTAATTCAAGTAAACCTCGAGTAGTCACCGATAATCACAAATCCATCAACTTTTCTCACTAAGCTGACAGTGCTAACTGGTCCAAAAAATGAATGTGAAGTACTTCTAAAGGTCTATAGGTGCTAATGTCCTTAATGTAATGGAAAGAGGATTAGACTTGCTTCCCTAGTTGAGAGGCATCACACAGGTGATCATTAGTGAACTTAAGCTTGGGGACACCTCTAACTAGATCTTTTTGGGTCATTTTCCTAAGGTTTCTCATGTTGGCATAACACAGCCTCTTATGCCGCAACTAAGACTCAACAACAACAATTTTTAAACAAAAAAGATGCAGCACATTACAAAGCTGACTTAGGAAAGAAGAATTAAATGCATGAGTGTTAGATTGTGAATCATACAATTTAGGTTTCCACACCCAATGTGTACTACGGTGAATAGTACAAGTATGGGAGATGTGTCCTAGTATTCCACAAGAAAAACAACTAATATTATTAAAAGGATTTATTAGTCTACTTGGGTTATGATGCCTCTTCCTAGTTTTAAATGAAACATGCTAATTAGATGAATTATGTGTTGCGGATCTATTTTTATGGTTTATTATTTTGATGACAGAAAACACTCTTATTTCTCTATGACTACCTCATATACTGACATTTAAGGTCCACACGATCAGACTGTAATTTGGAATCATCTCAAGATTGGGTAGACTAGGTCTGAGTCAATTTATACCATTTTTTCTTTCTTGAGTCTATTGTATTTGGTGTGGCTCCTGATGCTTTGTAACTTGTAAGATTTCTGACTGATCTCTAGAGTTTATTGTTTTTGGTAACATCATCTGAGACGATTTTATATCTTCCTGAACAATCGGTTCAAAAGCAGAAACCCTAATTAGGACATCCTCATTAAAGCAGCCGTCATTATGCAAATAATATCGTCCTGGATGATTTTGTATCGGCCAGGATGATAGGCTCAAAACATAAAGAATCTACCGCCAAATCTATTTAGGAATTACTTATTTTTGCACATCGTCCAAAAGATCGTCCAGGACTATAAAATATCATCCAGAATGATCCAGGACAATTTTTCCTAAATTAATCTGGCATTTAAAGAAAGCAATTATGACTTGATTGGACTATCAAATCATCCTGGACGATCGCAGGATCATCCGGGACGATACGTTGGATGATTGGACATCGGACAGAACTTTTTCAGGGCAATGTTCAGGACGATATTGCACAATTTATACTGACGTCCAGGATGATATATTTAATTTTGGGATGATAAGAACAAATTTCTTTTGATCGTCTCAAATCGTCCCGGCTGATTGGGCTTAAATTGCACTGATCGTACAGGAAGATATTTGTATCATCCTGGACAATAATGTCATCAACTTGCATTAATGTGCTCATTTTGAGATCATATATTTAAGCTATAACATGACACTTTATAAGTGTCTTTGGCAGCCACTGTAGCTTCATTCTTTTGGGGGAAGCTTGAAGAGAGAGCTTGGAAGGGAGTGAGGAACGGGTGAAGTCTGAGAGAGGGAGAAGATCTTGTGAGAGGGGACTCAAGGGAGTGTGGAGGGGGATTCCAAACGGTTGCTCCGGCAGGCTTGCACCTTAATACTGTCAGATTCAAGGCTTGCCTTTAGGGAAGTTCACCAAAGAAGAAGAACTCTTTGGTGTCAAAGGACTCGACGACTCCGCCGCACCGGAGAAGGTGGAAGTGATTTTGTAAAGGCTTCTCCGCCTAGCCGTGAGGGCTAAAGAAGAGACACTTAGTTTAGTGCAATACTTGGAGGGTGCCTCCAAGCAGTGGACGTAGATCAAGGTTTGACCGAACCACTATAAATCTGGTGTGTTCTTTCCTTTATTACTTCCGTATTTAATTTCCGCATTTGGTTTTCTTTGTGGTGATATTAGTTTTAATTTTTGTTTTTATTGATAGATATTTTTTATCAATTCACTTCTCTCTCTTAATTAGCTTTGGGCCAGTTCATAGGGCCTAACATCCCTAACTAACCTTCAAGTGGTATCAGAGCAGTATTCATAAAATCTAATTTTTAAAAGGTTTTGAATTTCGATCCATGGCCAATTTTTCAAATCATAATATTGTGGAAGGTTATTCAATCATCAGACCACGTTTATTTGAAAATATTACATTTGATTTTTGGAAAATTTGCATGTCTATTTTTTGCAATCAATTGATTTTCGTATGTAGCATATGATTTTAACTGGTTATTCATCACCGTCACATATTTTAGATGGAATTAAAACTAACATTCCTTTTAATCAATGGAATAGAGATGAACGAATTGATGCTCAATTGAATGCAAAATCTTTAATTTGCTTTTCCTGTGCTTTAAATTTTGAAGATTTTATGTTAGTATCCACGTGCATCGCTGGTAAGGAAATTTGGGATAAACTAAACACCATATACGAAGGCACTAGTGAAATCAAGCAATCTAAGTTGATTGTGTTAATGCATGATTATGAAATGTTTTTCATGAAACCTTATGAAATGATCTTAGACATGTATACTAGGTTTATTCAAATTATGACATCATTGCATGCTTCAGGTAAAGAAATTTCAAATTTTAAAAAAGTTAATAAAATTCTTCGTTGTCTATTAGATAAATTTGATTCTAAAGTTGTTGCTATTTGTGAATCAAACAAATTGAATGAATATTTTATTGATATTTTGATTGGCTCACTCATTTTCTACGAGCAAAGTTTGGGTCAAACACTTTTGGATGCAGGTAAAACGATAATGCTAAAAGCTGAAGATATGGAAAGATGTAGCTTAAATAGTGACGAAAGTAATAACTGGTCAAGCAAATTAAAAAGCTCATCAAATCATAAGCATCAATAAAAGTGGAATAAAGGTAAAAATGGTAAGAATGTCAAGATTTCTTCTAACGTTGTTTGTTTTAGATGTAGGAAGCCTGGACATATGAAAAATCAGTGCCCTAATTTGAGAACTTTTCCTACAAAAGAAAAAGCTAAAGCAAAGTAAAGTATAAACTGGCCAAATAATGAAAAGCAAAAAATCTCCTAGGTAGACCTGGTTTTTAAAGGATCAGACCAGGAGCAATATGGTGCTTAAACCTTTGTTTGTGTTTTTTAGTTTGCATAATTTATTTGATCTTTTATTTTCGTGATTTTCTTTTTTTTATCTTTTTCATTCTTTTCTTTTTTTGTTAATTTTTTTGGGGTTTCTCTCTGATCAATACACATGATCACTTTTCTAAAAAATGAAAAATTTACCTCCTGTATTTTTCTTGAAAGTTGTGGTTGATTTCTCTAAAAATAGTAAAAATAAGGAAACTCGTGATTTTGTTTCTCTCTCTCTCTCTTATTAAAGAGGTTATTTTACTTTTGATTCAAAATCTTCATCATATTTTAAATTGGATTTTGAAACTAATTTTTTTCATCTCCATACATTTTTTCTATATCATATGAATCATTTGCAAGATTGTTGAATCCACCATAAAATTTTCTTAATCAAGTTATTCGTGTTATCAATAATTTGGATTTACTTTAGTTTTGAAAATATAAGAAAGAAAGTATATTTTTTGAAAATAAAAAAAAGTGGCCAATGATGCCAAACCAAAAGATGCGCAATGACGCCAAATTGAAACAAAAATATACAAAGTGTATTAAAAATCAAAAGATGCTTAAAGAGACATTCAAGTGATAAAGGGCATAAAATGATCCCACAAAAAATATGCTTATTTTTTATTATACAACTAAAAGCCTAAGAAAATCTTTGATATATTCGATACTTGAGTTTGAAAATCTTGATTCTAGATTCAATAATTTGTGCATTGATCTTCTATTAGATATATTTTATTGAAGGAGTTTTCAAAAATAATTATTTCTTTCTCTAATTTATTCCTTGATTTAGATATCAAATTAAAAAGTTTTTGAGCCTTTTAAAGAACTTGAGGCTGGATTATCAAATTCTGAATTTCTAACATTTTCTGGGCTATGCGTTGTCAATACAATTCTTCTAAGTTTTTGATCAAAACCAAGAGGTAACTTTCTCATTTTAAGAATATTTATTTTGTTCACTAGATCAGGGATCATTTTTTTATCTTTTAATCATTTTGTTTTTATTATTTATGCCCCTTCTCTTTTTGATAATGTCAAAGAGGGAGAAACTATTATTGTTGAATTTTGTATTATTTGTATCTCTTTTCACAAAAAATTAAAAATAACAAAAAACATTTATCTTCCCTATTTTTTAAAAGTTTTATTCTAGTGAGGGAGAGATTAGGAGAAAATGTTCCCTGTTTGCAAATTCAAATTGCAATGTTTGCCATCATCAAAAAGGGGGAGATTGTTGCAGATCTATTTTCATGGTTTATGATTTTGATGATAGCAAACACTCTTATTTCTCTACAATTTCATTATCTACTGACATTTCAGGTCCACTCAATCAGACTGTAATTTGGAATCAGCTCTAGATTGGGTAGACTAGGTCTGAGTCAGTTTGTAACTTTTTTTCCTTTCTTAAGTCTAATGTATTTGGTGTGGCTCCTGATGCTTTGTAAATTGGAAAATTTTTTATTGTTCCCTAGAGTTTAGTGTTTTTGGTAACATCGTCCGGACTATTTTATATCGTCCTGGATGATCGGTTCAAAAGCAGAAACCCTAATTAGGTCATCCTCCTTAAAGCAGCCGTAATTATGCAAATAACATCATCCTTGATGATTTTGTATCGGCCAAGATGATAGGCTCAAAATAGAAAAAATCTGCCGCCAGATATATTTAGGAATTACTTATTTTGGGACATCATGCAGAAGATCGTCCAGGACTATAAAAAATCATCTAGGACGATCCAGGACAAATTTTCCTAAATTAATATAGCATTTAAGGAAAGCAATTATAACTTGATTGGAAGATCAAATCATCCTGGACGATAGCAGGATCATCCGGGACGATACGCTGGACGATTGGACATCGGACAGCTCTTTTTTAGGGCGATGTTCAGGACTATATTCCATAATTTATACTGATCGTCCAGGATGATATAATATCATCCGGGATGATAAGAACAAATTTCTTATGATCGTCTCAAATCATCCCGGTTGATTGGGTTTAAATTGCACTGATCATACAGGACGATATTAGTATCGTCCTGGACGATAGTGTCAGCAACTTGCATTAATGAGCTTGTTTTGAGATCTTCTATTTAAGTTATAACATGACACTTTGTAAGTATCTTTGGTAGCCATTGTAGCTTCATTCGTTTGGGGGAAACTTGAAGAGAGAGCTTGAAAGGGAGTGAGGAACGGGTGAAGTCCGAGGGAGGGATACGATTCTGTGAGGGCGGACTCAAGGGAGTGTGGAGGAGGATTCCACACAGTTGCCCCGGAAGGCTTGCATCTTAATACCGTCGGATTCAAGGCTTTTCTTGAGGAAAGTTCACTAAAGAAGAAGATCTCTTTGGTGTCAAAGGACCCGGCGACTCTGCCACACCAGTGAAGTTGGAAGTGATTTTGTAAGGCCTTCTCCGCCTAGATGTGGGGGCTAAAGGAGAGACACTTAGTTTAGTGCAATACTTGGAGGGTGCCTCCAAGGAGTGAACGTAGGTCAAGATTTGACCAAACTATTATAAATCTGGTGTGTTCTTTCCTTTATTACTTACGTATTTAATTTCCGTATTTGGTTTTCTTTATGGTGATATTGGTTTTTATTAATATTTTGATTGAAAGTTTTTTTTACCAATTCACTTCTCTCTCTTAATTAGCTTTGGGCCAGTTCATAGGGCCTAACATCCATAATAAACCTTCATTATGAAACTGTAGAAAAGTGGGTGGTTTTTTATTTTCTTTGCAAGCACTCAATTGAGTTTCTAAAAACTTGTTTGAATTTTTAAGAATTGATGTTTGTATTTTCAAAGCATGTTCTTTACTATCCAAAATAACTGTAAGAGTATCTGATTCTTTACATGTAGTTTATAGTTCAACATGCAAAGCACTAAATGAATCATACTCAACTATTAAATCATAATTTTTTTTATTTAACTCATCAAATTCATCAAGTAAAGTCATGTGATTTTTATAAAATGTGCTGTGATCTTTAAACAACACTTCATACTTTTTTTGCAAATTTAAAAATTCTAATTTCAAACTAGCATGCAATTTCTTAAGTTTCTTATATGATGCATGAATTTGTTCAGAAACTTCAAGTAATTGATTGTAGGTTAGTTCACATACCTCTTTTTAGTTAGACTGACCAAGATGATTATCTCCCATCAATCACAAGTTTGTTGTCTCCTCCTCAGCTGCAATCTCAGAGGAGTCAGATGCAGAATCCGTCCATAATGCCTTTTGAAACTACTTGTTGACCTTCCTGAACTTAGGTTTCTCCACACCCTTCTCCTTGCTTGGGTGAGCTTTAAGTGTAGGATAATCATCTCTTATATGTCATGGCTTTCTGCATTTAAAGTAAACTATATCAGAAGAACTTTTATAATTTTTGCTACCCTTAATTTTATTCCATTTCTTATGGTGATTTTATTTCTTCCATAGAAAGCTTTTGAATTGCCTAATGATTAAGGCAATATCATCACTTTCAGATCTGGAAGAATCAGTTTCTGTATCATTAGCGTTCAGCGCCACAATTTTATCCTTCTTTTTCTCTTATGCATCAAGTTATTTTTGGTTCACTCCTTGCTCGTAAGCAATGAGCGACCCAAGAAAATTATCAACAGAATACGTATTTAAATCCTTATATTCAGTTATTTTAGTAATCTTAGCATTAAAGGAAGAAGGTACGCATCTTATAATTTTATTAACTTTTTCATAATTAGTTAACTCTCTTCCTAAAGCATGCAGTGAGGTAACAATTATAGTAAACTTAGCATATATTTCAGATATAGATTCACTAGGTTTCATGTAAAAAAGTTTATAGTCATGCAGTAAGATATTTAACCTAGAATTCTTGTCTTCATTTATCCCTTCATAAGTAATACACAATCTATTCCATATTTCTTTACCAATAGCATAAGTTGAGACACTCATATAATCTTCCAATTTCAAAGCACAGAAAAAATTGTTTAAGCATTTTGAATTAAGTTGTGCTAAATCTCTATCATCAAATATCCATTAAGTATAAGAAAGTTTAGTTTTTATACCATGAACAAGTCTAAAAGGTGCAAAATATCCATCCTTAAAAAGTGTACACATACTATAATATATAGATTAAAAAATATGGACATGCAAGTTTTCTAGAAATCAAAAGGTATATTATCAAACAATGGTGGCCGAGTAATGGAATACCCTTCCATAGTATTTCTATTCTAAAAGTTAGACATATATCAAAATTTAAAAGTTTTCAAAAACTAGATTTTATGAATCCCGCTCTGATACCACTTGAAAGTTTGTTAGCGATGTTATGCCCTTATGAACTAGCCTGAGACTAACTAAGATACAGGGTGAATTGGTGTTTTAAAAATTCTCAAACAAAATTCACATTTTAAACCAAGTAATTATTCACCTGAAAATAAATTACAGAAATTAAATGAGAAAATATAATAAGAAAGAACACACCATATTTTATTATGGTTCGATCAACTTGACCTACGTCCACTCCCTGGAGCCTCTCCTTCGGATATTGCTCTAAACTCAGTGACTTTCCTTATGCTCTCACAGTAAGGTGTAGAAGCCTATAGAAAAACCCTTTTCCACCAACCCCGATGAGGCAGAGAACCCAACTCCTTTAATTTTCTCTTGAAGCAGGAAGAGAACTCAACTCCGTTCGCTTCCTCCTGAAGCAGGCAAAGAGCCTCGATCAATTGCGAAAGTAGACCTCTCTAGAACCTCCAAGGAACCAAGGACAACGACTGAAAAAGATAACTCAGATCCTTGCTTAAAGCAACCTTTGTGACAAACTCCCCCTCATAAGATCGTCTCTTTCTCTCTCTCTCTCTCTCTCTCTCTCTCTCTCTCTCTCCCTCTCTCTCTCTCTCCTAATCTCTCCCTCTCCTCTTCGCTCTCTCAGGTCAGGACATCAGCAAAAGATTTCATATTGAGTGAATAAAGAGATCTTAAATAGAAGTGCTTCAGATTTTCCCTAATTTGTAATTAATTGACAAAGATCATTCAGGATAATTGATGGATCGTACTGTAGGATCAGTACAAATCAAGCTCAATTAACAAGGATGATCTAGGGCAGGCTAGATGATTGAAGGATATATTTGTTCTGATCATCTAGGATGATGAGTACATCATCCTGTATAATTAGTATAAAATGTTAAATATCATCCAGAACATTATTTTGTTCAGCCAGACTTTACATGTTGGATGATAAAAAATAACTAATTGTCTGGGCCAGTTTTTGGATCATCCTCTCTGATTAGTTCAAATCAATAAATATCATCCAGCACATCATTATGTTGGTCACGGATGATTCAAAAAGAATCTAAGGTTTATTTAACTGATCATCCTGTACATCCTATATGTTGATATTATTCTATACGATATGATCGTCTAGTAAGGCTACTTAGCATCAGGATCAACAAAGTTACATCTGACTCAAGAAAAGGTAAAAACATTGGAAATACACTTACAGACTGACTCAATACTAATCAACCCAATCTTGACCTGGCTTGATCTGCAACTGACACTGTGGACCTAAAATGTTAGTAGGTGGGGCAAAAATAGAAAAACAGAAATGTCAGAAACATTTGCTATCAATAAAATCATAATCCTTGAATCTAGATTCACAACAAATTGAATAATAGGGAATTTACACATCAAACAATGATAAATTACACTCAAATGATTTTAATTTAAACTAATACAAAACATATAAGAATTAAGTTTACATAATGAAGGATCAAACTTTAACTTAATGAATGAATAATCATCTTGAAAATATAAATGATAATCAACGAACTTAATTTTGCAAATAAAATCTTTGTTACATGATCAGGATGAAGATGCAAACATTGAATGATAATTATGATCATTTGTAATTTGTTTAAAATATGGAATAGAGGATCTTAATTTCTTTATGGATTTTCATATCTTTCAAATATTCTTATCTTGCTTAATTTTCTTTCTAATAAAGACTTCCTTTCTCTTTGTTTTGAAAGGATAACTATTAGTTTTTTTTTTCTTTAGTTTGTAATAGTTTATTTTTTAATTTAATGCAATTTGCACCTTTAAAAAAAAAACATTGAATGATAATTATGATCATTTGGATAAGAGTCAAATGAAGGATTAATGATAGGAAAAATATCAAGACAACTTGTTCGTATGCGTCAATTATTGAAGTTAAACAAAATATGTGACTCAAGTACAAACAATGATTTAAGGCAGCAAACATTATTGTGAAGTAGATTAAAAGTAGTGCTATAAGACTCTTAACTCATCCATGGGCCAAAACCTATGATGGATATTGCAAATTCTCTTATTAATAGTGGTGATTAATGAGCATCCTTTATTTCACTCATATTTATGGGAGAGGTATGATGATTTAAAAAAGAACATTAAGACGCTTATGAGAAAAGAATGGAAAATATGTAAAGGATATAGTGGCATGCCAATCGGTGCGTGCACAATCAGTAATGTGGTGTTTGAAATAAAAAATGTCAGAAGTCTTTATGCCAATTGAAATATAAATATCAAAAAGAAATAAGGATGATTAGTGAATTGTGGATATGATAAGTTCCCTATGAATCAATTTTTAGAGATGTGAAGAACATGCCACATAGCCAGTAGTTGGAGAGCAACACATTTATAGTGTACACAAACTCCTTTGAAATAATGTAGGAGATTTTTCCTTTATATAATACCTCTTCTAAGAGTAGAAGAAGGATTGCAATGTAAATGTTATAATTCATTAAATGGTAGGAGTAATAAAGGATTGAGGAACATATCAATGTCACCATATAACTATAAGGAATAATCACCTGTAGAATACGAAAGACTCTAAACACATGTTTGACAGATTTCCCATAAGATGATGATGAAAAACATGTAAGTTAAGATAAGATGTTTATGATACAAAATATAATGAAAGAAGCCTTTGTAGATTATGATAACATATATACAGTGGGTATAACGCCCTCATGTAGTCAACACCAATCATGCCTATTGAAAATGCAGAAGTCTCCTGCAGGTTAAGAGAATTGACATGCAAAGAAGAAAAAAAGTTGCCCGAGATAAAGCACGATTCTCACACCAATAATGATGAGAGAATTAAAACACCCGTAGCATATTATCTATGAGTAAGAATAACATATGTGTAGTATATACAAGCTTATATGTGCCATTGAGAAGAACCATTGTGTACTCAACGTATCATCCACGAACAAACAGTAAGGGGCTATGACAAATATGAGCTTTTAATAACTACCATAGAAGTCCCATCATATATTTAAAAGCCTCGCCCCCCGCCACCGCCCCCCCTAAGGTTCAATTCACAAAAGAAAATTCTTTAGAAGCCCCCGATGATGGTCATATTGAACATAGATTTGAACCAAAGAGATTAATTCTAAATGTTTCAAATTCCATCCAAATGCACATAGAACCCAAAATTGCAAAAAAGTTTGAAGTTCCAAAACCTAAATATTTATAACTAAAATTTAACCATCAAAATGCTTAAAGTAAAATTTCATCCACCCTCCATAATAATTTGCATATGTGGATAAATTCAAATACTACTTCATCTCAAAAAGAGCTAAAGTCTGGTCGAGAATATCACTAGGATTTATTCTCAAAAAATCTCTTGCCAATAATGAAATAGCACGTGTCCTTTAATAGATAGTTTTGCTGTTAACTAGCACCGCATGTAAACAGTTATGATTAGGGCCCACTGAAATGGGTGGTTTTTCACCAAATGACACCAATAAATAATGGTCATGGCTAGAGCCCGTATGCTCCAAAATTGCACTAAATCTTTAAGATATGTATCAATAGGATGTAATCGACAAGGAATAATGCCTTCAATTTGCTAAGGTGGACTCAAATTTGTCCCCTTAGACAAATATTCACCCAATATCTATAATGCTCCCTTGGATGATGCAACCAATGGCTATCAACATGGATGCTTATGTCAGGTTGGGTCAACTACCTCCTTAGACTAAGTAGACAATTGACCACGATGGTTCGAGATGATGAAACCATGGGATCTTGATTGGGTCGATCATCCATTCCTCCATCAACCTCTTTATGTAGAAGATGGTGAAATTTCAAATTTTAAATATTAAATTTCTAGAGAAAACCCATGCTGTTACTATATTTTGGATATCACATATCCATGGATATGACATTTTTGATTTATTTCTAATCTTAATCAAAAGTTCTCTCTCACTAGTAGAAGGGGTAAGTAACTATAGGGGCTTGAGCCTATAACAAACCTAAACTCAGATCATAAAGTCCTATAAAAATGATAGAGAATCTTTGGGAAATGTCTTATCTATAAATCCAATCTTCCTTCCCAAAATTTACCCTAGAACTTAATTTTTTAAAACTATCATTCCGAGATTAGGGGGAGGCTTGGGTGAAATTTTCAGAGCCCACAGATTTCTAGCGGCTTTTTTGGGGTTTAGTTTCTCTTTCCATCTTTGGCTAGTAATCTTAGTACTATAATAACATCAAAATCAATAGGGGATTAAAATTCTAAATTTCTCAAAATGATCATTTAACAAAAATAAAATTTGAATACTCTAAAATGATCGCTTAATAAATTCACTCATAAAAAATCAATTCAGTAAGGTTTTAAATTTATTTTAATTTCTTGCTTATATTATCTATTTTTATTCCTATGTTCTATATAAGTCTCTTTATTTTGAAAGTGTGGGGTGATGTATCAGATGCTAATTACTAGCCCTTCCCTTTAATTTGTGTAAATAGATTTATAGAACTCTTTCTTCACCATTCAACTGGGAAGAGGTGTTAGTATTTAATTTACAAAGGTTTTGATCAACATCGAGAATGCTGGAGCCACCATTCATATTGGTGGATTATAATTTTTTGTAGCTACTGCAATGGCTGCCACCATCCTTGTGTACGATATGGAATCTGAAGGGCCTACCAGAAGGACCCACTCTACTAAAGTTGTTACAGTTCATGTGCATCTTCTAGTGTAACGACCTGCTACTGAGGAGCCTTATAGAAGAATATTTATATTTAAATGGCTTTCTCAACTAGAAGTCGCGGCCGGCAAGAGGGTTGTTGCTAGAGGAAGAATTTTTTTTGTGACTATAAACACAACTACTATATCGGCAATGTTATTTGCACCTAGAAAGCATGATGTTAAACCTTCCTAATCTGAAGAAAAGTTGACAAGTAGAAAGAGGAAAAGAAAGGGTATAAGCTCTAGGATCAACAATAATTCTTAATCCAGCCTTCAAACATGCTAGCCTAGGAGCCAGAAGCAACAATTCCTACCCAAAATGGGTTTATGGGCCTAAGATGGTTTAAAAGAAATAGCTCAATTTGGTAGCTTGAGAAATCTTTATGGGAGCAGTGTCACCAAGTCCAAATTTCCCAAAAAAAGAAAGAGAAAGACCTTTTTAGCCAGGGTATGCTGAGTCCTAAAGATCATGAAGGAGAAAGGACACAAAAAGAAGAAGTTTCCATCACCTTTGGTAGTCGAGGCATGGAGAAATTTTCTAAGAGAGAACCTATCCACTACAATGGAAATGAAAGAAAGAAAGCAGGTTTCACCATGTGAGCATTGGGGTGTGACACCTAAAATGCATGTTTGGGGATCCACCACTGAAGGGTCCCATTGGAAGGGAAAGCAAATTTGTAGGCCAAAGCCTCATAAAGAATAAAGGAAAGAAAGAGTAATAAACTTGGATGTGACATCAGGTACGGCTTCCCAAAGATCTACCCGCACTCATAAATAATATTAGAAGTGGGTCCAAAGAAAGGCCCACTATGACATCTATCCCGATGGTCGATACCCTAGATAATCCTTTGGGAGATCCTATCATTTGTCAATCCCATTAAAGGAAGAATTCATCTTTTACCGTTGCCCACATATCGAAGAAATATTCTAGCCAAATCAAGAGCCAATTAAGAGCCTTAAATCCTATGACTCTGTCACTCAGAGATTTGAGTATAAGAAGAAGAGGAGGAAGATAAAGAGGATACCATGGATGTTGGAGTCATTTACATAGTAATGCATGAACGTAAAGATCAGGGTGGTGATGAAATTGATTAACTTCTTAGACATATACATTGATGTCGTAATCAGGTTATATTTGATACTAGCAGAAGTGGCCACTCCTCAAAGGAAGAAGAGGAAGAAGAACAAGTTGAAGAAAATCTCTTAATTGCGGAGAATATCATGCTCACCGACATGAGAAGACATATGAGATGGTAGATGAGGAATAAAAATAGGGAGATCTCTCAGTTGAATGAGAAGATGAATGAGATGATGACCTAGATGGAAGCCATGATGCAGATTACTATTTCCACTAATCTGATGCTTAATGCTCATGCCAATCCCATGAACCTCCATAAGCCTCAAGTCATATGAGTACAGGTGCTCCTGAAGGTGATCATGAGGTCCACAACAATGTCCATCAGCCCACTACATAGAATATTTCCCGTAACTATGAGCCTGTGATGGCTGCACAGTTTGAGGGAATAATCAGCAAGAAGATCAAGGCTATTATATATATATATATATTAATCAGGCAGAGAAAATAGTGGGCAAAGGCTCCCCATATCCCATAAAATATTAACAAGTGCCATTACCAAAAGGGTACTCTGTCCCAAAATTTCATACCTTTAATGATAATAATAACCCTAAATAGAACTTGGCAAAATTCAAAGCTGCATATAGGAACACAGGAGGTAATGATACCATACTCTTTTGATTTTTCATTAACAGTTTAATGATAGCTACTTTTGAATGGTATGCCGAGCTACCCAATGACTCTATGAAGACATTAATAAAGTTAGAATTAATATTCATGAAGAGATTAACCAACATATTGAAAAAGATAACAAATGCTGACCACACCCTAGATAAGAGAAAAATGGACAAGTTAGTGACCAAGTACATCACCTGCTCATGCAACTTAAGTATAAAATATAAACAACAAGTTGAAGAAGAGAATGCAATATAATCATTAATGGGAAACATGATGACAAAATGCAACTATTCTTATATATGGTAATCATCACCACATTTCAAGACCTGATGGATAGAGTGGCCATGTTTGAGAAACTTTACTTGTCAAGGTTAGAAGGCCATTCTCATAAGCCTAAAAAGTTAAGACCTCGGATGCTAAAATGGGTGAAATCTACTTTATGTCCTCTCTTAGGCCAAGTAAAGGAAAATAAATGGTTTATAATGTGTATAAAGGCTAACAACCAATGCAATATGATGAAAAGCCCAATTAGGCCTACACCCCAAATTCCCAACCAAAGCTAATACTAAGGGGGTAATAACTAACCCCAAACTTTTCAAGGTGGTCGAGAATGTCTGAGGTAGATAGTGGGAACTAGTGATAGAACATTCCTATCTCTCAAGGATAAACTGAATAAAGAATATTTATTTAAGAGATAAAGTGTCACCAAGTTGTTTTAATAAACATTGAAAGTGGGCTTAGAAACTTCTAGAGTGAAAGAGGCCTGAGGAGTCGATGCACATTGGTGACCTAAACTATTATGCATATCCTCATGTACCTTACCATACAATCAAAGATTGCTACATCTTTAAGGTTTGGCTGGAAAGAAAGTATTATAGAGGGGAAATCAAATTCTAAAAGAATATGCTGGTCAATCTCAGAAAGGAATCAACTTGAGTGGTCACTTCCTCTTCTGTATCTCTAGTTGAAGAAATAAGAAATGATAAGAAGCCATCTCAAGAAGAGTGGTGAGAGACTGTAGCCTCTAAAAGGACTATAAAAATACTAAAACAACTAAAATGAGTTTCAGGTGTGAAGTGAAAATATTTGATTGAGTTGCTACTATATTTGATGGCATTACCTATGACACAAAGATTTTTTCCCGAACAACACCTTAGCCAAGATAGCTCCTTGAAGCTAGGAAAAGTAAAATCCCCAAAAAGGAGGACCCAGCTGAAAAAAGCCTAAAGAGAAGAAGATAGTGATGTAAAAGGTTATTGAGCCTTTGGATGAATGATACTAGAATATGAAGCATTTTCTTAAACCTGTTAATTTTATGATGGAGATCAAAATTGATGAAGTAGGAGAAGCTAATGAAGATCCACTTCATATAGAAACTTACTGGGTCATTTTCATTATACCAATAGCTCCAATAAAAAAATATGTTAAATAAATAGATATTAAAACTTTTCTAATGGTGTCATCTTTGGATTATAATTTAGAGGAAGACTTGTACTTCCTAAATGAGGCTAATTCCTAGCATTATGTAGCTTTGTATGTGGGGCACGTTTGGCTGGAGGGTGATTATGAACCGAATAAAATAGCCTAGGTACAACAAAGAAGTGGCAAAAGGCTGCTACCTCCGCCAAAGAATGGAGTCTTTAAAAAATACAAGGAAAAGGAGATCATTATCACTGAAGACCATAAAAAGAAGGATACTTCAATCAAGGGGATATATTATAATATCTTATTTCACTTGTGAAAAATCCCGGCAAAACATAGTATATATTATGCTCTCATTATGTCCAAAGACCTTCGAAAGACTTTGATTCTCGTTCTCAAAGACCCTAAAAGATATGAGGAATATTTTGTCGAGTATAACATATCAGAGAACCTATAATCCCAAAATAAGTCATTCATCACCTTTGCAAAATATAATATGATGCTCATAATTATATATCATAATAGCCCTCTATGTGTTATTATAGAAAGCAACGAAATGATAATTAGCCAAATTCTGATCAATCTAGGGTCATATATAAATCTTATAACCATAGAAGCTCTGAGATTGTTATGCCTCAATATGGAGTATCTTAGGACAGATAAGTTGATGGTGAATGACTTCAACGATAAAGGGTATAAAACATTTGGAGAACTTCATGATGAGAAAAAAATCCATGTGATTGATGTAAATATTACATTCAAAGAGCTCCTAGGTTGCCCCTAGTTGCTTGAATATGCCTTTGACCCGCTAACAATACAATAGTGCATGAAGTATCTAAGGGATGGAGAGGAGTTCGGGATCTCCGGTGACATCCAGTCATTTATGGTGCACGAAGCAATAATTTATGAAGATGAAAAATACTTTATTCGATGAATCAAAGGTTATTGAGCTCTCTTGAGGTCAAAGAAGATGAGAAGAAGAAAGTGGGGAGAAAGAAAACCATTCCAACTTTTCCCAAATTATTGACGAGCAATGAAGTACATCTTTACTGAATTAATTCATTAGATGGTTGAGTGTTATATAGATGACCTTGTCATCAAGAGTATTGACTAAAAAGATCACCTAAGTGGCATGTGGATCGTGTTTGAGAGGAATAGAAAGTTTGATTTAAAAATGAACCCTCTCAAATGTGGCTTTGGTATCTCCTAAGGAAAATTTTTGGGGTATGTTGTTAGACATCAAGGAATTGAAATTGACCCCAATAAGATCAAGGATATTATGGTTATGCAGCCTCCCAAATACCTTTGTTAATGTCTCTCTTCATAAGGAAAACTAGCTTTCTTACAGTGATTTATAAATAATCTGTCAGGTAGGTGCCAGCCATACTCTAAGTTGGTGAAGAATGATGTTCACTTCAGATGGTATATAGAGTGATAAGAATCTTTTGATAGTATCAAAATATACTTGTTAAAGCAACCAATTATTACAATGTTTATCCTAGGGAAGCCTCTTATACTGTACAAGACAACACTAGAAGAGTTCCTCAGAGCATTATTGATCCATCATAATAAAGATGACAAAGAAAATTCACTCTACTAGATCAGTTGGAGTTTGATTGAGCAAACATACAATATTTCTTTATTGAGAAGTATTGTCTGGCGTTAATTTTTGTGATTCAAAAAATCCACCATTACATACTTTCTCACAAGATTACATTTATATCAAAGATCCATTTGTAGTTCTTGATGACAAGACCAGTATTGACAAGAATAGTGTCGAAAATTCATTTAGCCATGCAAACAATAATATTACTACAGTTCAATATCACGTGCATGCCATAGAGGTGGTAAATGGAAAATATTTGGCAAATTTCCTCATCATACATCCTATCACTGTTGAGTAAATGGAGAAAGTAAAATTTTGGGATATATATTTTGACAGGGCATCGTGTTTGTGTGAATAAAAGGTTGAGTTTTAAAAAGATTAATTTTCTTTGGAAGAATTTAGTTTTTAAAAATTTAGTAATCAAATCAACCATGTCATTATGAATGATATTTTGCCTTAGGTTGAAAAAATATCATTTCTTATTATGTTAAGATTATAAAACTTTAAGTTGATCCTAACTATCATAATCATATTCATGGAAGAGCCACATATGACCTAAAGGGTGTCTGTTCTAGTATTTGACTATATTATTTTAGACAAAGCATTATTAATTTTATTAATAAAGTTGTGATAATTAAATGATATATCTTCCTTAGGAAAGAACATTTTATTCACTATCAATCATTTAAATAAGAATATGGCGATAATGATCGTTGACTTTAATTTCCTGAAAGATAATTAACTAAATTTTGAAAATTGGTTTGGGTTATAATTATCATTTGAGTGCCAGCTCTTATAGTTAATTACATCATTGAAAATCTAAGTTTCCAAAGAAAACTCTTGGTTAAAATAATGGTATAAATTTCATTTTGAATTTTCAAAGATTGATATCAAAGGAGTAAGGATTGAAATTTTTAATCAGGATTGGGTTGAATTTGAACACTTATTTGTGGAGTTCAAAGGACTAAAGGTATGAGGTGTTTTGAGATTTTAAAATACTTTAGAAACACCTAAGTCTATCATATGTGTTGGGCTTTGAATTTTAATTTGAAGAGATTTAATTTAAGTAATCAATTTTATTTTAATATTGAAATCATTTTTCCAAATGGTTGAGGTCTTATAGTCTAAACCTACCTTAGAGCCTATATTCAAATTTGGGCAAAAGTGATAGTAACCTGAACCTAGCAATTATACTTCAAAATCTAGTTTTACCTTGGCATGGATTAGGGAGCCAGCTAACCACCTATGCACTTTAAAACCATATAGCCGGTCTCTTATGCAAGGGAGGTAGGGATATTATTTTAATTAAGGTTAAGGAATCTTCGCTGTCATCTAAAATAAATCCTAATTGGCCCTTTATTTTATGTAGGGTAATTAGTACTTGACATAAATTGCAATTAAATTTTAAAGTCTATTTAATTGATTTATTTTGCAATGCATTGAAATTGACTTAATAAACACATAAATTTAAATGAAGCAGTTTTAAAATCAAGATTAAAAAATGGATTATATCATAGGGAATGCACAGCTTCCCCTTGATAGGAATGCGCTCTAATAGGTTTGGTGGTCTTATAAAAAACACAGAGGCAAGGAGGTGCATAAAAAAGAAAGATAAAGTGTAATATGAAAGCATGAATACCCCTCGGCAATCCCGAGCTTACTTCTTAGAGTGTACGATTTTCATGTTAGATTAAAACATTTTAATTCTGTTAAAGTAGAAAAATTTTGAATCGTACTCTGAGGAGCCTCAAATCATTTTAGGCTAAAATAAAATACACATGCAAGAAATAAAGCTTGGAAAATATGACATTTCTACTATGTAATTAATTTAAATAAATCCCAACAAATCAATTATATTAAATTCAAAGTCCATGTGGCAAGTACCACTTAAATTACAACCCAAAATTTTATAGAAAGTAAAGTGGTGGGGGACCACTAACAACAATCCCAATTCTTCTCCTAAGACACATTTGACTTTGAGGATAAGATTATTCTTAGTCTTTGCTACTTCTTCCTTCTACATGCTTCTTGGATTTGTCGGGTCTGGATATATAAATGAAAAGAAACTCCCCCCGTAAGGGTGTTATCATTTTCCTTTTGATTCTCAAAGTATCGTAACTTGGATCTCCAAATAGAAAGAAACTCTCCCATAAGGGATGTTCCCTCCTCTTTGGATTTCAAGTTGATTAACTAATATTGCATCTCAAAATTACTTTAACAACTCTTAATTTCAACTCAAATACATCAAATTACATTCAAAAATTAAAAAGAAAATTACTCTCAAATATAATCTGCAAGGTTATCCTGGGTAGTTAACATTTACAACAACATCTCAAGTAGTTAATATTTATTAAAATATTTCAAACTCAATCACTGTCATGCTTGGCCATGCTCTTTTAATTTAAAGGGGACATATCATTTTGCACCTACTAAAAACTTTTTTATTGAAAGATTAATTTTTGCCCACTTTTCTTTTAGAGCCATGTGCAAGCAAGGCCAGCTGCAGAAGATTATATATGCATCCAGATTGATCTTAACCTAAGGGTAATCTAATGCTCATCAAATAAATTTAGAGATTGTATTTAAATTTAAATAAAAAATCACATCAAGCCATTATATCAACAAGTATGCAATGAAAATTTGAAAAATCCCAGCACACAATGATAGGAAAGAAAAACACCATCCTAGCATAAGACTAGGGTTAGTTGTCAATGAAGTTTATTTCATCTTTCTTAGGGCTAATCTAATAGCCTCATAGGCCCGAGTTACTCAGTTTTAACTGGTATAGATTAATTTATTTAATTTGTTAAGCATAAGAGGGCTGATTGTTTTAATTAAATTTCATTGGTTGCTAGTTTTAAAGATTCAAATTAATTAAGTTTATTATTAACCTATTCGTGGAGTTATCAAAGTGAGAAAGAGGAACCAAGCCACCTTAGGACACGTAGCCCCAGCAGGCCAAGGTAGTCCAGCCTAAAAACCTATTTACTGTAGTTGAATTAAGTATTTTAATTTTGGTTATGTAATTTTTAATCAATTAAGTTTAAAGTTTTACACTACATTGAATCCATTCATTGTATTATTATAGTGGGCTCGAGGTATCAAGCCTCCTAAGGACACTTACCCCCCAGATCAAGGTAGTCCATCATAAAAAATTATCTTTAGAGTGCTCATCATGTATTAAAAGGTTGGTTGATTGATTTTACTAATCAAGTAAGAGTTTTTTTTTTTTTTTTGGAATTTGGTTAATTATTGGATTTTTTTGTAATTTTTGGAATTTTAAATGAATTTAATTAGGGAGTTAAAATTTGAATTTTTGTTTAAATTTGATTTGTTGAATTTTAATATTTTTCTTAAATATTAAACTTTATGATGAGTAATTAGACACTAATTTTGTTGGATTTTTCTACATGAAGTTATAAATTTTTGAAGTTTTTACTTATTTTTGAACTATAATTAACAAAAAAGTTGACTTTTTATTTTGAATTATTTATAGTGGTTTGATATTTTTAATAAATATTAGACACTAAACCGAGTCCAAAGCCTTTGAGTTTGCTTAATTTAGAATTTTTTTGAATTAATTATGATTTTTCAAAGTTTAGATCTTTATTTGAATTTTTAAACCTTTCTAATTAGAAGAGTTTTAATGATTTGAATTCAAATAAACTCCACACTTTTTAGAATCACCACCAAAGATCACAAATAACTTAAGAAGGTGTTTTTAAGGGTTTAAGAATTTTTTTGAAATCTTTCATTATTTTTAATTAATGAATTTTATTAAATATTATTTTTTACATAAAATTAAATTAATCTTAAAATTGAAGTCAAGTCAATCTGCTTTTAATTTTCTTTAATCAATGATTGAATTCTTGTTAGTTTGATATATTACTTAATGTTTTTAGAATTAAATTTGATTTTTTATAATTTTTAGAACTTTTAATTCTTACTTAAGGGTTTAATTTTAATTTAATTAAATAATTAGCTAAATGAATTTTTTTAAATCAGTAGGAAATATAATAAGGCATAAGATGTCACTAACTTCAAGAAGTTCAAGTTTCATGCCTATTGGATGTATATTTTATTTTCTAAAATTAATCTAAATTTCCTAACATATGTCCTAAATTCTTGTCCTAAAATGACAATTAGGTTAATTTAGGTTTGAAATCATGGTCATAATAACCCTTAAACAAACACATATGAATCACACAAACATCACAATCAAGAATCCTTGAACTATGAGAACTATTTTAAATTAATTTTAATTTTAAATTAAATAACTTAAAAAAATGAGAATTTTTATATATTAAACATAAATTTTGTATTTAAAATGAATTTTAAATAATTTAATAATGTTCAATAAATTTAAAATGATTTAAAATTAATTTAAATACTTCTTAATTAATATGGCGGTGAGGGGGGCTACGTCGTGACTCTAGATTGTCTAGATTAAACCGTAGCTAATCAGTGCTGGCAGTGATATTAAATGCTAATTATTACGTCACCAGTAATCATTAGCACTTTATGCATATGGTCCATGGACTTTCACTAATCCGAGTCAGTAGTGTCCTGGGATCATTAGATCACTTGATGTTTCAAGGACATTTTATATATTTATATGAGTTGACATCGTGCTATACACTGAGATTCTCAAATAAATATTTAAAATATAAAAATACCAAATTTATCCAATCCTCCCTTGCAAAATAGTGGAATTTTTAAAAATTTATCTTGGTAAATATCTTGTTGAATGTTAAGATCACAAAATAATTATTTAAAATTATCATACATGAGTATTCTTTCATATAAAAGGATGCAATAGTTTTCACTATTATAATATATGCAAGTGATTATCCAAAAAAGATTGGGACACCACCTCTATAACAAGATAATGATTTTTGTGACTACACACTGTAACAAGTTGAGCTAAAGTAACTTAAAGCCTTTCAGTAGCACAAAGCTTAAGGTTTGAATCAGTGTAAGAGGTCGGATTCAACAGGCCTAGATATGACCAAATTTCTAGTAGCTTCATCTACTCAATAAGTCATAAAAAAGGCTATAATAATGGAACCCCAACTTTATTAACATATTAGTAATAACTGTTTGAATCATAAATGCTTATTTTACTTGATAAGTTAAAAGTTATCATACTCTAAGAAATTTCTCTAAGTGATCGAAGAGTAAAGATTACAATGGAGAGATGTATATTTCTACAAATAAAAAGATATGGCAATTACCCTTTTCAAAATATATGCAAGTGCTTATCTAAAAAACTTTGAGATATCACCTTCCATAATATGTAGAGACTTTGAAAGCCAACAAAATAGACTTGTATGTCTATATACTTTAGCAAGTCAACCCATAATACTATATGTCTTTCAACAGCTTGAATCTTAAGGTTCAATTTGTGTGAACGTTAGACTCAACAAGCCTAGATGTGGTCGAGCCACTAACAGCTCCGTCTACTCAACAAGCCATAAAAAATGTCATAGTAAAGGAACCCCTATGTTTACAACCAATTAGTATGGACTGTAAGAAGTACAAATTCTTATCTGAATGTATGAGTTTAAGTAGTCATAGTCCATTAAATTCTCGTAAGTTACTAGAAAGTCAAAGATATAGTTGGAAGAATAAGTCTCAAACAACAACTACTGAGTACATATAACCTCTAAGTTCTAAACCCATGAAGCCTGATTTCAAATAAGCAAACTTTCATAAATCTTGCTTGGGGAGTACATTTCTCCATACCTTAAGTATAAAATAAAAATGGGCGTATGAGGTCAGAATCAATAAGCCCAGATGTGGATGAGTCGCTGGCAGCTCCATCTACTCAATAAGCCATAAAAAAGGCTATAGTAATATAACCCCCATTTCAACAATCAGATGATAAGAGCTATTAAATGCTATCTCTCCAAGTATTATAAGTTCAAGCAACCCAAATTAAAGTCTTCTCGATTGGTTAAGGGTCAAAAAATTACCTACATTTGGTATTACCCATCAAACCCCAAACATGTAAATTCTTCAAGAAGTTTGTAAAGCATAGAGCAAGGATCGAAATAAATTTTCTTATAAAAGTACACCAAAGCTCAAAGCAAAGGGTAGAAGAAATCATCTTGGAGTTCATATAAAGCATATGACTAAACTAAGAGGATTTCATAACTAGTAGGTCCGCTTCACATAAGGCTTTGGATTAATGATTATTTTCCACGAACCTAATATAAATCTAAAGGGTTTAGGTCACCAATATCTACTCCATCATATAGCCAGCAAAAGTAAGAATTATAGGGTTGAACATGCACGAAACTCTTGACAAGTCAATGTGGACAAATCAGTTAATTCCTCACCAATGTCCACCACATAAAGCACAAGACAGAAGAAGCCAAAGCCTCCAAACTCAAATCAAAACAGTAAAAATATGCAATTGATAGCTCTAACAAATCTCTAAATTCATGAGAATCATCATAATATAAGCTATAAGAATAGTAGTAAAAGGAGACTCTCAAAAGCATCAAGAAATGAACTTTATTTTATTGATTCAAGAACTTGTATAAAAATTTGAATTGTGCCTCTTAACAAGTTTACAACAAGAAAAGAAAAAGTATAATGTCTTTCATAGAGGTCTAAAGTTTATCTCCTGAATATATGCCTAAAGAGGAAGTTGACAACATTCTTCTGCTCCCTAATTAGATCTTATTCCTATAGTGACATGCAAAAATGGCAGATTAGAAAGGTATTGTTTAATGTTATCAAAGGCATTTTGACACTTCTCGTACCATATGAACTTAATGTCCTTTTTGGCTAGGACAAAAATGGATTGACATATTCTAGAGAGTTTGGAGATAAACCTCCTTATATATGCCAACCTGCCTTAAAGAGACGTTAACTGGGTAAGGTTCCTAGGAGGTGAAATATCTAGGATGGCTTCAATTTTGGCGGAATCAATTTTAATTCCATCGTGTCTCACTAGGAATGCTAAGAATTTTCCTGAGGTGACACCAAACACACACTTTAAAGGATTCATTTTTAAATTGTAGGGGCACAATCGCTCTAAAATAACCCTTAAGTCATATAAGTGAGCCTCTTTGACTTTACTTTTGATAACTAGATCATCAATATAGTACTCGGATTGATTATGAATTAAGTTGTCAAATATATGAGTCATGTCTTTGCTGGCAGGTTGCACCTACATTTTTAAGGCCAAAGGGCATTATCTTATAACAAAAGATTCCTATGGGAGTTCTTAATGTAGTGTGTCACTCATCATCTTGGGCCATCTTTACTTAATTATAACCATAAAAGCCATCCATAAAGGAGAAAATAATATGCAAAGTGGAAATGTCCACCATAAGTTCAGGTATAGGCATAGGAAATTTTTCCTTGGGACATGACTTATTCAGATCCATATAGTTAACACAAATTTGAAATTAATCATTTTTCTTTTGAACTGGCATGATGCTGGCCACCCAAGAAGGATATTGTTCCTCTCGGATTAACCCGGCCTTAGCCAACTTCTTAATTTTGAAAATGACTTGTTGCTCAATCTCTAAGAGCATGGATCGAGGATCTTATTTAACAGGAATGGCATCATGTCAAATTCCAAGTTTATGGACTACTACATCGGCAAACAAACCTGACATTTTATCATATGTCTACGAGAAGCAATCCCTAAACTCAGATAGCAGCTGAATTAGATCCATGGATACATCCTCACTCAATAAGATGATAATGAAAGTGGGACAAGCATTATCATCGGTTCCCAGGTTGATTTCCCTTAACTCATCAACTGTCGACTTAATTTCTTCTTCAAATTCAAGGGGTGCATCCTGAACTTAAAGTTCATCGGGATCATCTAAAGTCTTCAAATAGAGTCCGTCAAGGGGATTGACGACATCAATAGGGATATTCTGAGATTAAAGATGGTAAGTTTTATTTAAATAGTTTTCATCATCATCAAGTGAACTAACAGTACCAAAGCTGATACACTTGTTGGATTTTTCTTGACTTTTATTTGCCAAATGTTTTCATGGTTTCTAACTTGACCCTTAGTCCATCGATACGGTAAGGGATCTTTATAGAAAGAATTCTTTACATAGACAGGGAAGTAGCCAAATGGTAATTCCATTAACTCATTAAAATATGCCTCCTTAAAGGTTATATCTGTTGCGAACCTTATTTCATGGCATAGGTTTTGATGATTGGCAAACCCTACTGATTATCTTGGACTGCCTATTTTTTCTAACATTTCAGGAATCGAAGATTGGATGAACAAACCATGCAAATGCAGAAGTAGGTAGGATAGGGTTGAGTCAGTCTGTAATCTATTTTTTTCTCTTCTTGAGTCAGTTTGTAATGTTCAAAAGACTGATACTTAGTAACCCTACACACACACACTTAAAAGATTTAGAATCTCTGTTTTTGCTCACATCGGCCAGGCCGATCCCTTAGATCGTCCTGGACAATCTAGTTCAAAATAGAGACTCTAATCAGGATTCTTAATTAAGGCAGCCGACATTAA